>NW_008751835.1:651237-681384 GCF_000715545.1 Opisthorchis viverrini
GCATCTCACTGGGTCTTAAGGGTCGTGTGTACCAGGCTACAGTAAGGGCTGTGTTGTTGTATGGGTGCGAGACGTGGCCTCTGCGGACAGATGATGTGATGATGATGATGCCTCAGAAGCGTGGCTGGTTTTGGATGGCGTCAGCGTATCAGCAACGAGGCGATTAGAAAACGGGTATTTGGTTGTTCTGCAGGCACCTCAATCCGGGAAAACATCCAGCGTCATCGACTGCGGTGGCTCGGCCATGTGCTACGCATGCCGAAGCACCGTCTACCAGGACGAGTGTTGTTCTCCGTGCCTCCTTCAGGATGGCGCAAACCGCGAGGTGGACAGTACATGACTTGGCAGAAAGGCGTCAAAGAGATCACGAAGTGTTTGGGTGTTGTTGGTGTTATGCGACTTCCAGGATGGGGTCCCCGTGACCCCGTCTGTGCTTGGCTGGAGACGTTGCAAGAAATGGCGGCTAATCGATGTCAGTGGCGTTCGTGCTGTCAGTTTCTTTCCAGATTGTCTGACTGAGCGGTTGGGGGTGTAGGCACCTCAGTATGCTTGATATAGGCCAGCACTAGGTCCCTCCCTCACCAGTGAAGCATCAGTGGCAACACTGATGTTGCTGTCCTTGATGATGATGATGATCTCCCGGTTTCACACACAGGAGTTTGTTCGAGGGTCCTCATCATGGATCTTTGCTTCAAGAGGTTTATCCGTAAGAAAGCGAGTGGGCGTACGATTAGGTTCAGGGACCAGGGTCCCAGTCTCTGACTTAGATGTCTGAACCATGAGATGGCGACCGGTACTGTTTGCTTTCAAGACTCTCCTAGAAACCAATGATTCAAATCTCAATCAATTGGCTGTGGAGGGCCGGCCTAACCAGGTGTATAGAGTGAAGAATATCCCCCCCCGCACTACTTCCCCTGCTGTGTACGGCAGAATCGGTGGTTAAGGCGCCAGCTTACGGACCGGAAAGTCCGTGGTACAAACAACACCTCAGAATAGTGACAGCTCCTGACTGGGCAATACGCCATCTCTCGTACCTCCTTCCGTTTGCAGGGCAGCTAGGTACCAAAGGGGCGCTGCACCTGAACGACTTTCATGGAGCGTATCAGCTAATTCTCCGACAGAGAATTCTAGGGGTGCGTCTCACGGGAGAATTTCGAGGGGTTTGGAGAAACAAGACAAGGTCACCAACCCACGACTATATCAAAGCATATGGAACAGTTTCGAAAAATAACTAATGCCTGCGGGAAGATACTGAGACGGGCTGAATACCATTACCGAAAACAATTAAAACATTCCAAAGGGCCTTCCAAAAACAAACCTACAAAAATACAAGGAATGTACCACCATGAGGGAACCATTCAAAACTGCGAGTTTGTCTACTGAAAGGTCGTATTCATAGGTTTAAAGAATCGCGAATAGCATATATCCGGACGAAGGATGCACAGGGGCCTGGCAATTTGACAAGTGCAACCAAAGGATCCAATGACTGCGAGGATTGACACCTGAAAATCGTCCAAAATTAGCTTCACTTTCTGATGAAACGAGTCGGGCAGATGCGCTTTAAGAGCATTGCATGGGGAGAATCGATGGTCTGAAAACGAGCATGTTGAGGCCTCGTAAACATTTAACCATCGAAAGGCTTTGGGTGAGTCGTTCGGAACCTCGCCGTCATAATTCGAGACAGTACGAGTGAGATATCACTTGTCATTGAACAGGAGGTCAAGAAACTTGTTTGCGAACCGGTGTATGCGCAGACTTGATTCTGAGATTTTATATACGTAAATAGCTCACTCATACACAATATCCGTGCTTCCAAAGTGGCCACTGATCAAGCTCAACTCTGCTCAACCGGGTCAGACCTCCTCATGCACACGAGGAGACGTGTTTACCGGGAAAGCGAGGCTCAGGCTATAACTACTAGTACTGCACTAAATGATAATAACAAAATGGATAAGGATGCTAATCGAATTGGCGTTCGTATAAAACACGTGGTCTATTGAGGCGAATAGTTGTCGGTCTTGGGATCAGGGTGCAGAAGACCAGGGAGCAGATGACGGAAAACCGGTTTTAAACCGGTTTCACGTGGAGAGACGTCCAAGGTCAAGGGCAAACTCACACAGGGCCATGGGAAGTACATTCAGTTCAAAGTGTTGTAAGCATGTAGTGGTGAAAGTGGGGGCAGGTAGGAAGTTGTAGAGGTGAGCAAAGGGAATACCCTGCGCCAGATGAAAGCGATTGGCAGATGTTCCCAACAGCATTTATCACATTGCTCATAACTACCCTGCATCGCCTGTCTCTCAAGGGACCTAGAAGATAGGTGGTTTTTTGGTAATCCTGTCTGGACGGCGGGGACGGGAAAGGGCTATTGTTGGTGTGGGCTTAAGCCTTCCGGTGGTTAGTGAGAGTTAAGTACTGACGCATGAAGTGGATAAGAACACAAAAGAGTGAACGCCGACAACAGATCTGAGAACGGAAGGGGGGATTTGGCTAAATTTCTGTTTTCCATCCTCATTTCTAGTTACATGTTTTCTCTCTCTTGAAAGTTTGTTGCTTTTCTTTTCGGCATATATAAAGATAGCAACAAAAAAATAGAAGACAGTAGATGGTAATGCAATCAGGCACGTTCGTGGTTTGGGGTGTCATTTCTAAACGACCTAACCTGACGGAGCTCATATTGGTCAGGAGTTGGTAATGTGGGGTGAAGTGGTGGACCTCCGGTTCTAGAATTCATCAACCCCATGTTTCAAAGCTTTAAGCGGTCAAAACTACAGCTGGGAGTGAGTTACATACCGGTCTAACTTCAACGGACGGTTTTTCACTACATGGCTTGTGTACATTAGGCTAATGGAAAATGAAACGCTTAAGAATACTGAGTCAAGCCCGTGGATGCCTCACTCCTACGTGATACCCAGGTGGACATCCACGTGCAGGCACCTTGTTCTTACTGGTCTTCTCTGAAAGGTGAGCTTTTGTACACCTAGGTCCCAGATATTCCGTCTCTTGCCACTACGAGAACACCCCCGGTGTATGGCAGTGAGGCGTCAGTATGCGGCACTAACACAGTCCCGTCAGTGACAATGAATGACAATGTCCAGCAAATGCTGAACGGTTCGATGCGCTTTATTAGTGCACACATAATACAAATCAGAAGGTGAATGTGCACTAATAAAAGCTTTTAGTATTTCTGTGACACGTATAAAAATAAATACAATGTGAAATGGGAGCAAGTCAAAAAGGGAACTTATCGTATGCGAGAGTCCCTTGGTGGAAGTCCGGACGGCGGGAACGTGTTTTTCTCCGCAGTTAGACTGCTACACGTACTCCATGGTTGTCCGTGGACTTGTGGAGAGGTTGACTTCCTGCTCCCTGCGCGCGCGCGAGTCTGTGTGTCTTGACTGGGTTTGGTTTCTCTTTATGTAGGTCCCAGTGCGTAAACGTGGGCGCGTCGGCACATGATTGGTCGCTACGCTGACTAGGCGGTGCAGACAATCGATGTCCGATGAGTCAGCTTAATGCGACGTGTTTGTGCGTATGAGAAAAAAGACAAGCCTCGCGATCCAGTGAGCGACTGAGTTGAACAGTCAAGTATGTGGTGACTGGGTCGCTACAGCTTCATGTGGTACTAGTGCCTTTTGCGGAGCTAACTATAATTAATCAGGAGAAACGTGAGGGAAAACGCCACCTCAGTCTGATAATGGCTGACTACCTGAGGCTGTCAACTGAGCTGGGTATTTCGGAAGCTGAAAGGATGCCCATCAAAACCTAAGCGTATGTATATAGATTGTAGTGAGGTATCTGCCGATTAAGCCTGCGTCCTAGGGTTGAGCGAATCTCCACATATGCACCCAACGTGTTGACATTATTTCGTTTACTAGGATGATGTAATCACAAATTATTCGACATACATGACCCCAAACTTAATCCTTTGGGACATTTGTTCACCTTACGTTGCACAAACTCCTGGAGTGTGCCCTGAGAGTAAGTGCCAGAATTTGATGTCAGCAAAAGCAAGCAGAGTTAACGTGCTAGAGAAAGAATTTGGGTGGTGAAGACATTCCATTACTTGGAGAGCAGTTTGACCCCCCCCGTGGCACCCTGCTAAGCAAGGGACTTGGAGCGGTGAGGTCTCTTCCACACAAAACATGGATTTTTGCTTCATCAGATGACTAGAAAGACCATGTTGATATTAATTCAGGATCATTTAAGAGTTCGGTGTGCCCTAGGTTGTCCGACTGGGAAATCAACTAGAACAGAAACATCCTCGAGTTCTGTCTAATTAACTCCCACACTCGGGGGGTGGGAGGTTTTCCCAGAAGCGTTTCTTCAGAGCCCGTACTGGGTGAGGCTCGGAAGTTCGTGCGTGACTAAACCACATCTGTTGACTCAAAAAAACTGACTTTACAGTGTTTGACTTATTCTTATATTTTACATTATTATTTCGAACGTCGTGCTAAACAAATGTTTGCCCAGTGGCTCGCCCCCACCCTTGTATATTTGGGGACGTCTGTAGCACCTTNNNNTTTGGCGACGTCTGGTAGCACCTTTAGTCCGCTGTGAACCAACCGCGGGAACGACCGGGTCTAAGTGTTTGACAGGTTCGGGAAGGGCGTCCGCCAGATCGCTTACATCGTTAGTAAGCAGCATGCCCTCCAGAACCTATTAATGTATCACCGGCTGAAATTAGCGGAAGTTCCGCAGTCTAAGTGATCTGTGCGAGCCAGGCTTTGGCGATAGCACGACACCTGGCTTGTTCTTCCAGTATGATGTTACTGATAGAAACTGTGTCCAACGCCTTCACAGGTTTGATAGAGAGTTTTCCTATTGCCGCTTCTGACCAGGGTCGGCGCGTCACAGGAGAGTATGATTTGTGTGTGGGAAGTGTTTTTCCCCCATGCCCTTTGACTCCTAAAATCCTTTAGGCTTCAAGATAGGTAGAGTATTTCGGAAAACTCACAAGGCCTATTACAATGTAAAGAACTGTAACATGTGCTCTAATGCGCCGGGGGTATTGCGCCTCCTTTTATATATCAATGTCACTATAACGGCCAAAGATTTGATGCCATTAGCGATGCCTATATTTAAAGTGTAGCTTGAAGGAATTCTCACCAGTAGGATAAAATATGTGGCAACGTAAGAATGCTGCATGCATCTGCTGACATGCTTTCGTCCACTGATTCGGATTTTGCGCGTATACTGTGATAATGAGATGATAGACTTTAATCAAGTTATTCATCCCCTTTTGGGCGGACACGACGGAAAGAGAGCTTTACCAAGACTGACTGAACCCCGGTCGTGGAAGAAACACTTGTCTGCTCCCGCGTCTTTTTGATGGGCTTTATCGTTGGTTTCGGTTTCGAGACACCTAGTTCACTCACATTTTCTCTGTCGCAGAATACAGTCCAAAGCTCGCGGCTACAGATATCGAGATGTACGATTCAGTAAAAAGGTCACTTTGCTGCCGTTTTTTAAAGTCTGAGTCGTGGTTTATGCTTGAAAGCATGTGTATCGAGGCTCTAGTTACTTGTCTTTTGCGCGTTCCGTGCCCATAAGTATCTCCATCTTCAACCGATGTAAGGACAACGCTATCTGGTTCGTTTGGCGAACTTGTTTTCTGGAACTTATAGTTGGCCTTACGAGAGACGTGTGACTATCTAGCTTTTTTGGTGAGTCCTCAGAATCGACGCATTTGAGGAAGTTGCATCATATCCAATCAGCTAAGTACGGAAATGACCATTGAAATAAGTTTGTCTGAGTTAACAATTATGCTTGCAATGCACAATGATCAATCCGTGGCAGGCAACACCCCACTATGTGTGTCTCACATTCTTATTATACATGCTGCAGGTTGCTTTGTAGAACAGAATACAGTACGACCAACGAATCAGGCGGCCTAGGCAGATATTCACCCAAGAGGGCTTGGGCAGTGTTCAAATACAGTACGATGTACTTAGTAGCTTTGCCTGTAGAACTACGAAGTTACTGCACTGATGCAAAAATTCTAATCTGTCATGTGGGTTGTCTTTTTGTCCAAGAGTCTTTTTAATCTTTTTATAAAGGCCGATGGGCCACGCCTAACCATGTGGCAGCAGCTGTCAATGATACCCGGTCTTACTTTGGGTATGGCACTGGCTCGCTGAGGTCGGTTGAGTCACTTACCATAACATTTGGTAATGACAACTAATGGGATATTGTGCATTGTGTGCCACAAGTGAGTCGGCCGCAGGCCTTCTGTCCGTGAGTTCAGGTTTTGAAGTGAGTTGGCCAGGGCGGCTAAATCGTAAAGGGCAGCTGAGAAAAATCCTTTGGTTCGGCCGGGACGGTTGCGGACCTTGAATGAGAAAGAATTTTAGCTTTATGGAAGCTCAAGGGGACATGACAGCATTATGAAAACCGGTTGCAAGAGACAAGCGATTTCAGTTGATGCAACTAATCGTAATAGCAAGATAATCAGAGCTCACTCTAACGCCTTACCACGGGCGTGTTCTGACCATAGATCCAGCACGTAAACACAAGGGATTCAGAAAATCAACTCTGGCTTGATGGCGGGGTTAAGAAAAGCATAATTTCCTGATTGTCTCGAGACCATGATGGAGGATCCGCACCCCAGATTCAAGCTTAGAATAGAGTGGTTGAGTTTGTCGTCACACCGTAGGAAACTATAAGATGAGGGATGAACGTGGGTCAATAAGGGCTCCCGACACTAAATAACCAAACATGCTGTTGCCGGGCCGGCTGCGAGATACTATCGGCTCGTCACGAGACCTCGAAAATTTTTTGACACTGTGGGTAAGAGTGGAGAACCTAACGCGTGTTCCAAGCAAGACTCTGGAGGTCATCGTTTGTTCGTCTGAATGGGTGTTTTGTGCAAAATTGCGGAAATATCCCTTGCTCTAACATCTGCTCTTCATGGAGGAAGACTGGACACTAGACATACTCCAGGATGGGTAGGTCTTTGACGCTTTAGGCCTCACGAATGTATTATATGCTCCTCAGTTAGTGACAGAAGGACTGAAAGAGCCCAGAGCGCGTGGGCACACCGTTTCTCTTTCTACACTACTAGCTTCCAAAAGGCACTCGATTCAGTCTATGCCTAATGGTTTCGTACCAGAAGCCTGTGGTATTGGAGCCAAGGCCGTGTAATGCATCTAGATGTTCCTGCAGGAGGGAAGTCTTCAGGCCTTGTGCGAATTTTCTACTTCACGCACGATTCTCCTGCAGCGAGTACTGTAAAAGCGCGGGGTACTACAAGGATCCTCCCGTTTTATTGCGCTTCCTCGGCCCTCTGTATTATTTTTGAAATGAATGCTTGCTTTTTGCCAATGGCCTGGACACTCGTGGGGACAAAAATAACTAAAGCGACCTGCAACACATCATGGATGAACACCGTGTTAACCAGAGACCGAAGTTTGGTGATCAGTGGTGGACACTGTAAGGGGCTTACTAGAACCGGGAATTCTATGGAACGCTTTCGCTACCGATGTTTAATCATCAGTGGATTTCGCGACACAGAGAATTCGATCCGTAGTCTGTTGTATAGTGAAATACGGTAACAGAAACATAGTACTAGCTGTTTATTGGCGGGTGCGCGGAGCAACGCTTGTGCTCAAAGCGGTTCATTCTTATGACACTTCCCTTCGTTCTTCATAGGCTCGCAAATACAGCATTAACAAGGATACTCTATACAGGCATGGAGCCCATGTCTTAGAGGAGCAGCACGAAAGTTGCAAGCCTTTATATTCTCCCACCGGGATGCTGTGGGGACAAAAATTCGACTTTAAAAGGAAAGAGTAAGGAAATTTCGGCCATGAGCTCAAGTGAAAAGCGGCTCCGGAGGCATCTTTTGCCATCTCACTAGATCCCAGTTTGGGACAGTTGGGGCAGAATGCTTCAACACGACCTCTCAACACAGATGGCGACGCCAGAACCTGATAAATACTTGTTCTGTTATCAGGCTTTTGGTTTTAGAAGAGATAACGAAGCCATTTAACAGAGGCTTGTACGCAACAAACTTTGAAGCTCATATCTATACCAAAGTAACACCACTATGCAATTTGATTTAGGACGTTGCAAAAGTCATAAAATTAGCAGTATTCTTGCTGAAATTCGCATTGGAAGACTGCAAAGGAAGACATGTTACCAATTATGGGCTGCGGTAAAGAATAGCATATCGGCTGAGGATACAAATGGCTTTATTATATTACCTGTATGCGAAAAATTGCAGGACGCGTCTGGAATAGGGCGAGCACATGTGCAGACAACAACGCGTCTCTCAAGCCACTGTAGGTCACCTCCATGCCCTCTTACTCAATCGTTCCACTAACCGCAATTACGACAAACTCCCCGCCTGGCCCCAGAGGCCTCCATTCATTCCGAAATGCTGAACTATTCGTTCGAGTTTAACCATTTCGATGGGCTTTGAGTCTGTGCTCCCCACAAAACCGTATGTGGCCCGACTCCACAACACCGAGACCAGTGAGTCTCTGCAGTACTGTACACCACATTTCTGAAATACCCGTTACCAGTTATCCGTTTTGCTAATCCCTCCACTTCATCAATCCCACCGACATATTTTTGCCCAACAGTTCGATACCAGGAAATCTCAGCGGTGGTTTTAGGTTTTGGTTCAATTTGACCGGCTGGATGACACCAACTCTGCTGTTTCACCTGAACTGATGTTCTGGTTTCTCATTTTTCATCGTTACACTTTTCTTGTCGTGTATCAGACAGGAAGCCCATTGTTTTCCCCCGCTTCACTCTGTTTGTTTCCCGCCACCTCCGAACCCCTACGATCCGATCTCGCTCGATATTCTCCTCAACAACACATGATAACTGTGCTTCTCTACCCGTGCCGGTTCATTGGTGATCAAGTCTATATAAAATAATGCCCACCCTCGATGATGTTACCCCGTTTCCCAATACACTGTGCTCACAATCCCCGCCAAGCATGCTTTTATTCTGACTGTAACATAATCATCATACCTGACGGTATGCCACCCACAGGTTGGAACTAAACATTATTATGGTTATTATTATTATTCGTGGATCCCTTGTCTCCTTCCTCTAGGGAGAAGGCAGTTGACTTGTCTGTTCGGTGTTGCATCATGTGCTTTCCGTGCAGACTCGGGTATCGTAGAGCGTTTTATTATGTTCCACTGACTGCATGTCACAAAATTTTAGTTGACCTGTGTTTCCTCTGGCTATCTTTTTGAAGGATGTTTTCAGCCTTTTTTCCGGATAACGCCGAATCTATTGGGTAGTTTAGGTCCGATGGACTGCGTGGTGGCTTCTTCGAGATGAACACCACGTCAGCCCCGTAAATGGTTTCTCCATTGAAGCAGGTCTTGGTTAAAGCTAGTCAAGGAAAATACACGTTCATGAAAAGTCCGCACTGCAAAGTTTTCGACCCCACGTTTGAGGTTCCAGGTTCGTCGTACAGTAGCAAATGAGATAAAGGGTCAACAAACATTGGTCACTATGCCATAGTTGAGCCCTTATTGACACTTGATAAACGAAGCATCTTCCTTTGGTGATAACCGAATCCAACGGGGATGGTAGTTGACCGACTCGGCATCTGGTGGTTAATACGACATGCTGAGTTGAAGCGTTCTGATGGACGACTTTGGCCAGTGCCGATATAAAACATCCATTAGACCTGATGCACTGGCCGCCCGGAGAAAACTATACTGACAGGGGCAAAACTGTCAACGCGACACCAGCTTCTGAGGCGGATTTAATCGTGGCTTATGGGCGTGTTCGTGCCTGAAATTCAACATTGCTGTGTTACGATGTCACTGAAAGTCATTTTGTGGCCCATAATCTTGCTTGATCGAAGTGCGAACTACTAGACCCAAGCCATCTTACGACTTGCGATGATACGCCTGTGCGCTTACTCAGAAACATGGGCTGCCATCTGGTTGCACGTAATGTCGACCTCTGATTGGTTAAAAAAATGGAGAGAACAGCCACCAGAAGTTTGGTTCACTGCGCGCTAATGACATGGGTCTCCAGGGTGCTGCCACTACACACATTTAAAAGCCTACACGCTGGGCAGGCTTTTTGGTTTGTTTCGGGCGTTTAATATACATATACATATATCCTTGGCTGGTCTCCTACTAGAATTTACTCAACTCCGAAAATCATCACAGTAGCAAAGAAAGCAGATTAAGGAAACGCAACGTAAGCTTGTCGAATTCCTGACTCAGAAAATGAGTTTCCAGTCGCCAGTAGTATTGGGTGAACTTGAGCTTTCTGTTTCTGAAGATGTTAACTTAAAGCATGGAGTTTAAGTTCCAAAAATTTGGACCTATGGTTTCAACCTCGGACCGTCTTTCTGTCCGAATTTTTTCTGTTTGCTCAAGTGGTTCGAAGATGTATTGGAAAATGTTTTTTCCATGTTAGTTGTTAGATGGAGCCTCAGCTAGTCTCGAAAACTCGGCGAGCCGGTGCACGGGCCGTACGTTCTCCCCAGGAGGCTCCTTCACCTCAGATTTGATGAGATATTGAGTGATCAATCATCGCTGCTCAACTTCAATGCCTGAGTCGGACCAGGATAGATGATTTCGCTTCGTTTGTCAATTTTGTCAATCAGGGACTTGTGCAATTCAAATTCAGCTCGGTGGCGAGGAACAACCTCACCTATGGGTGAAATTAAGGTGTACTTTATTTTTGTGTCTGGTCATCATTCATCCCAAATGTTGAACAGGATTGGTCAGAATATTAAGAGGACATTGCAGGGCATCGGCACCGACAACCAACGCCCCAACTTGTAGCACGATACATTTATGAACGACCAGTCGTCTGCCACTTCCTGCAATCCATTCTACCATCCCAAACAAACAAACCATTCTACATCCGAGAGCAAGCCATGCTAAAAGCAACAAGCAGCTCTTAAGTTACTGACATTTTGGTCAGTTATACTTCCCTCATTACCGCCGGTACAGAAGTCATAAATGTACCACAAGCAGTCGTCAATCTTAAAAGCTAAAGCTATTGTCACACTGCCGCACCGCTCATAAATCCGAATCCGATTGGATGGCGACGTTGGACGTTGATTTCGCGCGCTGAAAGGAGTTTTTTGGGGCACATCAGCAATACGCCATTTGGTTTGCAGCTCGATACATTTTCCGACATCGCACTGCCAAATGATCGAAGGTCATGTGGAGCTGCCTGAGCATTTGGCCCTCAATGCTCTCGGCTTCAAGCAATTGACTAGCAAGGTCGTTGGTGTCATGCTTCAATGCTCGGCAGCCCAAGCTACACGCTAATTAATGTTGTAATCAGGGACAACAGCATTGGTGTTGATACGGATGGTTGGCTAGCGCACATCATCATCGTCATCATCATCGACAGTGTGACATCAGTGTTCAACACTGATGCTTCACTGCCGTACAATCATGATTTATTTGAAAGCCTCATTGTAAAGAAAAGAGTAAAGTTGGACGCGGAAGGGACTTAGTGCTAGCTTACCACAATCATTCCGAAGTGCTTATCCCTCCAGACATTCATTCAGGCGAGCTGGATAGAAACTGACAACAAGAACGCCACTGACATTGGTTGACAGTCATATCTTGTAGTGTCCTCAACAAGGCACAGTGAGGATCACGCGGTCCCCATCCTGGAAGGCGAGTAGCACCGACAGCACCCAAGCGTTTCGTGATCTCCTTCATACTCCTCCGCCAAGTCAAGGGTTGGCCACCTCTCTGTTTACGCCACTCTGAATTGGGCATGGAAAACAGCACTCTCTTCGGCAAACGATGGTTCGGCATATCCAACACATGTCCCAACCAACGCAGCTTCTGGTGCTGGACACATTCTTCAGTGGAATTACCCGTTGCACAAACGAAAACGCTCTTTCTAACTTCCTCGTTATGGATTTGCCGACACAAACCACACTATGATTTTGAGACAACGATTGTTGAATACCTGAAGACGTCTCAGTTCCACTGCTCGAATAGGCCAAGTCTCATAGCCATACAAAATAACAGCTCGTACTGTAGCGTAATACACACGTCCCTTCAGATTCAGGGCTAAATCACTCTGACGCCATAGGTGTCTCAAATTAGCAACCGAGTCCCGATCCTTGCAGATTCCTGCATTCACCACATCTGTGACACTACAATCAGAACTAATACAACTTCTGAGATACGTAAAACGCTCCACAACTTCCAGTACCTCCCTTGGATTGTAAGTGGAGTGTTCAGTGACTGCATGTCCACGAGCATGGCCTTACACTTTTTATGTGCAAAGTGCATACCAAAGGACGGGATGACTTTGGTCAGTTCATCTCCAAGAATACTTGCGCCTTTTCCTCCTCTTCGAACATGAGAACGATGTCGTCTGCACATCCCAGATAGACAAGATTTTCTTCACAGGCTATTTGAACGCCAGGGTTCGTCTCATTATTTCATCGATTACGAAGTTACAAAGGGACGGAGAGAGTGGGCATCCCTGACGGACACCACTTTGTGTACGGAGGTTTTTGGAGAGCTCTCCGTACACTCTCACACGTCCGGAAGTCTGGGAGTACAAAGAACGTATTATGTTTACAAACTTCGTGGGCATTCCTTGGGGGACAAGCGTGTCAAGAAGAACAGACCGATCAACCGAGTCGAATGTGCCTCGGAAATTCAGTAATACTAGAATCGTGGGTCGCTTATACGCGGTGTTCTTTAATCGAGATGGTCGTTCCATTCTGATGCTTGATGGTTTCGCTCACAGGTGGTTTCTGGGGACCAGTTTCACAGATCAACTGAAATAATCTTCGGACATTACCGGCATTCTGGTCTCTTCCATTTCTTTGGCTTTTTGTGTCCGCCATATTTTACGATCGGCTCGCACGCTCACTTTCCCTTGACGTCTGATAACTCCTCGCACGAGGATATGTTCGGGACCGGCTGGGATATTTCTTCGAGATTTAAGTAGTGCCACCTTTCGGTCTGATATCCAGTGATTGGGTGCGCCTGGCTGGATCGCGCCACAGGCAAGATTTTCAGCACTAGGCAAAGAGTTGACAATCTCGTCCCGGTATGAATCCACATTGGATGGTGGAGCATTTGGAAGAGACTCTAGAAGATGATTCTGGTAAATTCGCCTAACATCCGGATCTGCCAGTCTCTCAGTTGCCAGGCGATTTGTGCGCACCTGACGCGGCCCAGGTAAATGTAGAGAGAAGCGACTCCGGGTCGTGGTTGGAATCCACAAATGTGTTCCAAAACGACCGGCAGTCAGTTATTGATCCACGCCATCGGTAACTGATGACAATGTGGTCGATTTGAGTTTGTGGCCCGCCTGCCGTTGGAGGACACCATGTGGCCAGACGGCTTTGGCTATTTCGGAAGTTAGTACTGCATAAAACGTACTGTGATCAGCACACATCTGAAGCAATCGTTTCCCGCTGTCCGCACCTACCGAGTCCAGTCCATGTCGACCTCCTTATTGAGTCTCAGATGCACTAAGCCTTCCCACTTGTGCAATCATATCTCCGGCAACCACCACAATGTCTGAGCTTTTAGCTCGCCGCAACAGGGCATTTTGGGGCGTCGTAAAACCTGTCTTTGACGGCGTCGGAGCTACAATCAGTTGGGACGTAGGTAGACACGATAGACAGACATCTATCAGCTTGCCGCTTGTGAGACTCCTTAACCGACGTTGCCAGACGAACCGCACCGAGGCGACCATCAACAGCTATCCAGTCAATTAAGGATACTCCCACCCGGTGTCTTAGCACGATACCAACCCTTGCACATCCCGCCGCAGCAGCCTCTTGATCACCAGAGGTGCGCAGCCGGAAGCGTGTGGAGACTAACGAAGCAGTTGGCTCAGTTGCTGTACTTGCATCTTGAACTCTCGTTTCTGAGACACAGCACACATCAATGCCAAGCGAGTCCCGTGTGAGTGCAAAAGCAGCATGGTGTCCTGCTTGCTTCAGAGTGCGGACATTGAACGCGGCCAGATAGACTGGGTGTCGAGGCTTGAAGCGTGATTTGGAGATACCTGAGGATGTCGGCGCCATGTGACGAGCAGATGCTGCACGCAAAACCGATGCATGACGAACGGAGTCATCAGTCCTAAGTGCTGGGCCTACAAGGAGAGAGTTATTAATGGAGTGGGGAGAGGGGGAAGAAAAAGCATGTGAAGGAGAAAGAAGGGAGGCGTCAGCAGTAGCCCGTTTTTGGCTTACCCGCCTGCTGTATGCAGCAAGTAAGGCGACCCGGCTGATGGCACCACGCGACGGCCGATGTGACATGAGAGTATTGTTAGTCGTGAATGTCATGGTTGTACGAGGGCTGGGATACTGCCAAGTCGCCCACATCTAGACAAGAGGACGATTAGGGTTCTCAACCAAAGCCTTTGACTCAAAAGCCCAACCGCAAGGCAGCGGTGTTTGGTGGGAAATGCAAATGCATTACCATTTCTACGGAACAAGTCGCCACATGTTCCAACCCCCAACCTGGAGGGCCAGGAGACTGTGTTTGTCAGACCCCTAACCATTGACCAGCCTGGTATGAGAGACTGCGAGTGTCACGGACACACTCCCCAGTATAGCTCAGTGGATCGCTGAGCAAACCGTCACACCACGGTAAGGTCCAGTCTCTTCGTGACGGCACTGGCGCACACCTCCAATGTTTATCTTAATATATTTAAAGAGTGAAAGGAAGAGATACTTATCACAGACATTGTGAGATGCCCATACCTTAAACGCTGAATCAGACGATCTGGAAAAAAGCTGGCACAATTAGCGGCCATTTCTTGCAACCCAAGCGTAGTAGGGGTCACAGAGACCCCATCATAAAAGGCGTACTGCACCAACAACACAAACTCTTTGTAATCTCTTTCACACCCTTCTACCAAGTCATACGTTATCCGCCTCGCGGTTTCTGCCATTCTGAAAGTGACAGCGGTACTCGTGGTCGACGTAGCCTCGACTTGGTCAAAATCCCGCTTGATGCTCACGGGTCAACGATTCGTGTGCCACCGTAAGATGCCGAAGTATCAGTGAAGCCATGTTTCAACAGGGGTCGAGCTAAAACTTGTGTTTGTCACATTCACTGTGAGTACCCTTTTTGACTCGACACACGGTTCCCATCTTCCAGATATATACAAATAAATTAGACAAGCACTGACTGGAGAAATCGCAACCAATCAGGAATGACGGAAGATTTTTTCAGTTGATGCGTGCGACCGGTTCTTGAAATTACCTTTGAGTGAAACTATTAAGGATCAGAATGGAGCAACCATCTAGAGTGAAGTAGAACGTCTCGAACGGCGGACAGAACAACAATTATGGTGGCCATCAGCCGCCACTCATTTGGAGCTCATAACTGATGTAGAGCCCTATGCGGTGTACGTGCTACTTCCTATGGCCTCGGAGGTTTATTACTGCGTATGTTTTCTCAAACGCCACAGGGTTCATTCAGATAACCTCCCATCCGCATTGTCCAATGATGGGGGTGAAGTCGTCAATCGGCACCTGTCTGATCTTTTCCCCTGCCTTTTGGAAGAGAAGGCTACCCCAGACAACTGGGGAGAACGGAGAAACCTCCCATTTCCAAAACGGGGGCTCTTAGTGCGTGCGGCAAACAAAAGGGTTCATTTCAACCTCGGTCGTAATGAAACTTGGTGTCACTTTTGCTTCGCCGCCTGGTGGCTCTCGAAACACTAACTCGAGAGATGCAAGCGGTAATCCGGCCAGGTAACGGTTACCTTGGTCAAATACTCGCATCGCGTCAGGTGACAGAACACCATACGTACAGACGACCCACAATTTTAGTATTCCTAAGTTTCCAGAGCGCATACCTGTCCTCCTTAACGCACTTGCTTATCAAGGAATACCCCTGAAGTTTGTGAACGCAATAGGTTCATGGTTTCTCAGACTTCCGGGCGTGTGAGCGTATGCAGTACTGTGCAGTACACAAAGCAATGTAGTCTAGGGAGCACACTTTCTCCATTCTTATTTAATTTCGTGACCGTTGAAATGATAGGACGAAGGTCTTCAAAACCTGGTGTTCAATAACAGTGGACGAAAACCCTGTTGATCTGGAATATGCAGATGAGATCCTTCATGTCTTTGAAGAGAGTGAAAGGCACAGGTGTTTTTGGGTAAACTAACCAAAGGTATCTCGTCCTTTGCTATACACTTAACACTCACAAAGTGTAAGGTCACGCTCCTGGATATGCAGTCACTGAACACGCCATCTGCAATCCAGGGAGAGGCACTCGGATTTGTGGGGCATTTTGGTTATCTTGGAGGTTATATTACCTCCGATTGTAGCGTAATAGATGGGTCTGCAAGGCTTGGGTCGCGTTTGCTAATTTGAGACACCTATGGCGTCAAAGTGGTATGCCACGGAATCTCGAGACATGTGTCAACCCACAGTACGGTCTACCATAGCTAGTGTGGGTTGGTGTCGGTGAATCTCTAATGAGGCAGTTAGAAAGCGGTTATTTAGTTGTGCAACGGGTACTTCCATTGAATGATGTGTCCAGAATCAGAAGCCGCGTTGGCTGGGACGTGTTGCATATACCGAACCATCGTTTACCGAAGAGGGTGCTGTTTTCTACGCCCGATTCAGATTGGCCCAAGCAGAGAGGTGGTTAACCCTTGACGTGGCAGGGGTATGATGGAGATTACGAAACATTTGGTTGCTGTCGGTGCTACTCGCCCGCAATGATGGGGACCGTTTGATCCCTACTGCACCCAGTTGGAGACACTACAAGATATGGCTGCCAACCGATATCAGTGGCGTTCTTGTTGTCGGTTTCTATCCAGATCGCCTGAATGAGTATTTGGAGGTGTAGGTACCTCGGAATGAGCTAGCATTAAGTCTCTTTTCTGTCCATCTTTATTCTTTTCTTCACAATAAGGCTTTAAAATAAATCACGATTGTACGTCAACGAATCATCGTTGTTGAACACTGATGTTATGCTGTCGATGATGGTGATGTTAATTTTACGACGCGACAAAGAAGTTGGCCCGGATGGTATGCACTTTGCACTCTTCAAAGAAAGTTTCGAGGTGAACAATCTGACGACCATACTTTGGAAGATTTGGACCGTATGGACGCCGTATGGCGTTCTTCAGCAGTCATCACAGTTTTCAAAAAAGCCCGACAATATCATGCGGAAACCTTCGTGGAATCAACCTGGTACACATCGCATCTAAGGTGCTCCCCGAGATCGTTTTGCTTAGGTTCATCGATTATCGGAAAAGACAGACTCGTGAAAATCTAGCTGGTCCTTGGTCCAAAACCTTCAAAAATGCCGACCATTTTAAATAACCTAGATAGTTATGCCGCACGTTTGACATGGATTTCATGCCTGCAAAGGGTATAGCACTAATACAAGACCGGGTGGGATCAGACTTAAACGTCATGCTTACGGACGAACCAATCGACGTGGCAGATAAATTTGTTTATCTGGATAATTGTATTAGTTCCGGTGGAGTGGCTTTAGATGAGGTTACTTCTCGAATCGGGAAGTCCAGAGCAGCTTTTACCAACCCCTGACACCAATGGCGCCGGTGTGACGTCAGTTTGTCCACGGAGGGCTGTCATGACTATATAAACCATACTTTTGCATAGACCATTAACTCACTACATTCTCACTACATTTTCAGTTCAATCACTACCGTTATTAGACGATTAAAGCTTACATTACGCCCTTCTATTCTGTTTTCCTTCTCATCTCCTGGACTCTCGCAACAAGGGTAGAGTTTACACTGCGGCAGTGCGATCTATACTGCTTTATATATCAGATGCCATGCCTCTACGCGCAGAGGACACAAAAGTTGTCAGGGTTTGACCATCGATGCCTATGAAATATTGGTCGGGTCTGGTGGGAATATCAGATTAGTAATGCTGAGGTACGGCAGATGGTCCTAGGGAGAAGGGACTTTCCCGCGATAGATGAATTACTCACGCTTCGTGATCCTCGCTGGTTATGACATGTATTCCGCATACCAGAAGAACGCTTGTCTCACAGAGCTCTTTTTTCCCAGCCCTGCACTAAATAGAAACAACCGAGAAACGGACAGTGCATGACCTAGAAACGAAGTATGAGAACGCCAACCAGTAAATTGAGTTGAGTCGACAACTGCTGCCTTCCTGGATGGGGACCCTGGGACTCAACTAACCAATGGTTAATGAAAGTGACAGAAATGACCCATTCGCGTAGCCAATGGCGCGCCTGTATCGAAGCTGTCGACTTCAGTGTGTAGCTATCCGATCCCCGAGCTAACTGAGGATGCCGTCGCCTCCAGGACTTGGTTGTATGTCCCACACTATCCATTTTTCCGGCGATCGGAACTGTAGCGGCTGCAACCAATGTGTCCATGATACAGGGTTTATCGCTGATAAATTTATAAATTGATCGACTGGCTTCTATGGGGTCATAGAATTTTTCACGCATCTTTCGTTCCCTCGGTTTATCCTTCGCCGGTCAGACCCGTTTCTTCGCATTAACCCCATTGGTAAGGGTGCTGTGTTGTGACAGTAGCTGTAACCCACAATCCATTTGAGCCAACTTTACTCGGCTTTTGCATTTAGGTTACTCCAAGATCATCGTCTTTGTTCCTTGGATCAACCGTTCGAATTGTTTGTGAACAAACGTTGTGCAGTGATCATGCCGAGGGGGAGATAACGTCTCACAAACTTATTGTAGGCAGTGAATATGGCACCCGATGCGGAATGTTAGTGCGAACCTGAATAACAAAAATGAAAACGTGGGCTTGTAGACGGAAAATATGAATCGATGAGTACGTCTTATGCAGTCTGTGAAACCGCCCAGGTTAAGTTGGGAGGAATCATGGGTTGTCTGGTTTAGAGTTCGGTAGAGATCGGTAGAGAAACAATGGTGTCCATTAATTAAGAGATGTATGGCATTTCGAATTCGGTGAATACCGTACAATGGGTGTTTTTAGGCCAGCCTCCTCACTATTCTCCCTGTGAAATATAGTGTAAGAAATAGTGTTTGTAACATGATTTATGGTCATTGAGAATGTTTCTTCTTATGAACAGGTGTGTTATATGTTTCCTGTTTTACAAAAACCACAGATATGAATTGAGGCTTTCCCCGTTCTCGAAATAATCTCAGTGTCACTCTCGCTTCCTGCTTCCATTCATGCATAAAACAGAGGTTGACCTTACTACGATGGTTATCTGTGCTTGGGGTGTCATCACTTGAACCTTCAGACGACAGTTGGTTCAAGCAACTTATTAGGCTTCTATATTTCCAGCACTCTTACTCCGTCATTATTACTTATGCCTCATAATTTACAGCTGGATGCCTTTAGGAGGCCAGAATCCTTTTTCATTGGTAACACGAGTTTCTTCGTTCTTGTTGGAGTCTCTGGCCCATGGAAGTGATTACTAACCACTGCACTGATTCGCCAGCTCGAACTCAGTCCACACGTGGATCTGTTTAGGATTACTACCGATGTGTACTGACCATGCAGTCAGACGTCTGCATGGTACTGTCCCCGTTTTCTGCTAACGGCCATCCCGCAGCACAAGACCAAACAGTCGTTCCAGACGCGGGCTCAAGATCCCTCTTATTACGGTATGTGAGTTTTTCTGAACAGCGCAACTTTTTAGGTTGTCTTAATTGTCTTGTTGTTTTCTGATTTTGACTTGTAGAATACGTCTTTGCCAGACTGTCGTTCTGTCATGTTCTTTTTCCCAGTGTATAGTTACCGTGTTACTTATCTGGCCACCACATCCAGACAGAGATGTCAGATGTAAATTCAAGCTTTACGTTGAACATTAGATACTACAACTAATTTAGAGCTTGTTTCAAACGTTTCCTATTTGTGAACCAAAATAAGCATCCATACAGTCATTTGGTTATGGGATGCAAGTGTGCCAACTTTGGTTGGTTGTGTGGGTTTGTAGTGGTTTGTTTCTTGCAGCTGAGCCGCTTGAGGTATGGACATACACTCCCAAATAACACTAAATAACCAATACCCTACTCGTGGGAACAGCTGTGTGCGTTTTCGTGATGCAAAATCAATAGCACGGATCTGCAATTTACTCAAACGTACGAGTTTAGTTGGAGTTCATGGTAGAAGTCCATTGGTCGGTTTTATGTTTGAGGACTGCATTTTCAACCCACTGTAGGCATCAACTTCACAAGGAGAAAGGATCGTTAACTGAACGCATTGTCAATGTCCAACGAAAGATATCGATCTATGCAAGGGCACTTGCATCTTTCTCAAGTTGGACAGACCACTGATAGATCCTCCATGGTTCCATTTAGTATTTTACTCATTACGGAATCCAACACTGTAGATGTAAGATTTTTTTGCTCAGTCACTGGAGGATTTCGTTGGCCCGGAGCATTCACTCTACACGCACATTTTCCCTAGAGTATTTCTTAGATTAGGGCTTCTTATGAAGACAGTTCGCGGTGTATGGATCGGTCTGGACATCTCCCCTTAGCAAATGACCGTGCTCAGCATGTTGCATGTTCTCCAAACTTCTGCGGTATCCCTTGTCTATCGCACTGTTTACCCCACTGATCTCGTAATATCGGATATTGGAAATCCTACATTTCACTTGAGTGAAACCATCTACGTCATTGCTTCGTTAATGTGACCTTCCAGGGGCTCCGGACATACCACTACCGCTCCAAACTCAATCTTTAGCTGCTGTACCGGACTTGTTATTGTTGTACGCTAATAGCTGAATAAATATCATTACTTCAGTTTTATTTGAGATTGCCGATATTGCTTCCAACGAAATACGTTGGGGCTGTACGACCCCAACACAATCCATAGGAAACCTCCGTCTGTTCTGTATAGCCATATTAGTTGTCGCCTAAAACCTGATTACACGCACCACGACGGAAGTTCCCAAGCCTTTCTGCTTTCCGTTACGTTGTCAGTTCCGGCCACTAGCATGCAGTTGGGTTAGGGGGACTAGGATTTATTCAGCGAAAAAGTGTGATCATAACTGTTTATCGGATGACCCGTATTTGTGTGTAGAGATCGACTTGGTTTGCCACAGCTCAGGTATCCTACATACACTCGGGTAGTCAACTCATCCAATTTTGAACAGAATTCTTGCACTGATAGACGGATGAATGTCCAGTTATTCCTTAAAAGCAGCTCTGAGCATGTTATGTCTCATTTCTCATCCTTAACGAGCTCCTAACTAGCCGAACCAATCATTCCCCTTCAGGTTTTCACAATGTATTGTACGATATCGTGTCTTCTTTGGCGTTGGCTCCCTTGTCTTCCTTGTGACGTCGGCAGTGACGGCTGCGTTCACTTGCCACTTGCCCGATCTGAGCGACCCATCCGCGGTGAGTGCACTGTTGTTTAAAGGAATGCTGAAGTTTACATTGAACGGAAGTAACTAGTATAATCACCCACCTCTAGAAGAGCCAGTTCACAGAGAAGGCCAATTTCAGTTGGTCCCACGAAGCTTCTGCTAGTGGTTTTGCCTCTCCAAGTCGAAACTGCCTTTCTAAAGAGGTCAATTTTCATCAGTCCAATCGGATAGCCTTCGTAACATTTGTTGGATGAGTATAGGTGAACTGTAAAATAACGTTTCAGTTTGTCCACTGAGCCATGGACTATTTCATAAGCATACGGACCGAAAGGTCGAAATTCTGCTTACATCTGCTCATTTTTGGGACAGCATAAGACTCAGGGCTGGTCTCACTCACTGGAAATGCAGCGTTTCCATGGAACTAAAGGCTTATGCAACAACTTACCATTCGAACAAATTGCTTTACGACATTCATAGTTATTCCTTCACTTGCGATTAGCCGGCGTTCACCACTTGCTCGTGCTGTCTCACTATTTTCTGCGCTCTATTCCTCAGGATTTCGTTGCCATTCAGACGGATTGGTCGGCTAACGTCCAACAGTTCAAGGCGCTTTTGGCTGAAACTCGGAGTTATCCTTGGCTTGCAGGATCATCGCTAACAAGCCGGCACCGCCGCGGTTTTGAGCAACAAATGCAGCACTGGTCCATAAAGCAGCCTGATCGGGTCACTACTTTGCCATTGCATCAAGGGCGCTTTACTGGTTACGGTTCACAAGAGGAACAACTAAACCTTTGTTTCGGAGAGCACTGTGAGCCTCGATCTCCTTGTACTACTTGCTCACAATCAGGCTGAGTAACCTATTGTGACTCTGTCGTTATAAGCGATCCGAACCGAATACATTAAATCGCACCCCCTTTAGGGAACCGTTATTGTTAGAGGAAGTGTCCCCCCTGTAAGGGACACTCCTCTTTTAGGGTCACTTTTGATTGCTTCGTGGCTCCTTCCATGAATATTCCACTGAGCTGGACTGAATAATCTCCTAGAGACGAAAGACACTCCCCAAGGGATACTGCGTTACTCAGTGGCGGATTTCCTTTGTCCTTTATTTCTGAGATGTGCTTTAATCTTCGTGCTCGAGGACCTGCAGTTGCTTCTGCATGTCTAAATTACACAGTCTTACTGAGTTTTGAAGACTTGTCAGTCGGAGTATTCGCAGTTGCATCAATCACGCCGATGCGCACCAATCCTCTGAAGTAGTAGAAAAAACCGTATCGATGAGGCAAGTTATCGCTACTTGTAGCACGCATTACACAGTCTTACTGAGTTTTGAAGACTCGTCAGCCGCAGTATTCGCAATGGTATCAATCACGCCGATGCGCACCAATCTTCTGAAGTAGTATACAACAACCGTATCGATGAGGCAAGTCATCGCTACTCGTAGCACGTATAGCACCCCCTGGGCGGAGCACCGCGAGCAATGGAACTGGGAAGGAGATCTCTCCGATTCTCAGACGACAGTCGTTCCGAGTTGAAGCAGGTGTTTGGTCAATGTAAGAAATCGCAAAGCAGCCGCGGATCATTAAATGCCAAGTCCATGATGTGCTGGCTATTGAGAATGAAGCCGTACACTTTTGCGGAAGTGAAGCTCAGTAGGACACGAAGATGGTTGTAATAGGTGAAGTTGCATATAGAATGGTGATAGTAGTAATGAAATAATTGATCAGCTTTAACGGGCTTTAGGTGCCTAGCTGTTCTGTCACCCGAAAGAAATACGAGGGACAGTCAAGGTGCCGGGGTTGGGCCCGAATCACAGACTATTCGACCCTTAGGGGCAGTTAGCTTCTCTAAATAGGTGTCCTTCATGAAATGGTTTTGCCATGTTTGCTTCGGACACTACTTTTGATGTTTGAGCTTTCAAACGTTCACCACCGAAGGCTCGGGGGGGGTATTGTAGACGTTAGTCGTGATTCGTTCCCATCACTTGTGTATTTATCGACAGAGTGACCATTGTAAAATGTCAGACAAGTTTTGTCTAGTCTACCTGTACAGATACGTCCGAACAAGTACCGGCCGCTGTGCCACAGTGGGTACATCATTCTCGTTTGAACACTCGTCCTCCTGTCTTGGCGCAGTCATTCTGGTGGCTTCGTACCAAACGGTATAGGCACTGGACTCGAGTTTCGCTCTTACTAGAGCTCATCAGCAGTGTACATCCTTGTCCGTTCCGGGGGATGAACTCCGCACATCTGAAGTGCTAGGCGAGCGTGTTACCACCACTCCACCAGCGCACGCATCTGATTTTTCACTTCTGAACAGGTGAACATGTTCACGGTTGAGTAATGTGAAAGGCGAGCCCGACGCATCGGACATGCCTTCGTTGTGTCCCTTCGTTGGCCCGCCTATCAGGACTTCCTAGTCAGTTAGCGACGCAGACGCATGAAACCCGTTGGATAATGTCTGCACCAGGACAGACAAGAATGATGTGATGGTGAATTCTACAAATTCCGCAATCATCCGCAACTCAACATTATTGAGTTGCAGCTTTGTTCACTGCCCAATGAAGAGTGCTTGTTGCTCTCTAGTTGGTCCTTTTTGCTTTTCTTAGGTTGAAGTAAGATTGTCCCCAAGCAAACTGTGTTCTTACTTTGGCGGAATTTCTCTGTCGAACAAATCTAAACTCTCTTTCTGGCAATATTTCCTTCTGAGTATGGGTTACAGTACTTGCCTGTTGTGACGATAATAGAGGGACCGATTCTCTGTTTATCTTTTCTGTGATCCGTACAGCATCTGTCATTGAAGCAGACGATTTGTGGACAACCTATGAAGGTTACGGCCGATTGGTGATGTCATTGGATCAAAACCCGAGCCTGAGTGCTCCATATATAGACGTTGGCGAAGTCCCGTTAAACTTTCTCACCAAACCTGGGGCGTTCGAGAGTTTATGTTCATTTCAGTCACGCATTTACGAACTAGACATTTTCAAGCAAGAATGTATACACTCCGTGCACCAAAGACCGGTACGCAACACAACCAGTAATCAGCCTCATTGTTGTTCCGCCTGGTCCGTACCGAACATGGTTGCTGCATTGCTCGGGCGGTCATCCTGTTCTCAGGTACGCTTTTTGACATCCTTGTGAAATCTCGTGCTTCCCATCATACTCACTATTTACGTGTTTACCTGGTATTTGTACGGCCGTGGCGTATTTCACTTACTGACCATCCTGAGTTTAACGAGTTAAGTGAACTTGCTCATGGCCCCATAGTTACATTTTGAGTACGGTCAAGTTCTGTGGCTCAGCTGTCCGGCAATTCATTGATTCAAACTACGGAGTGTTGAAATTTCCTCTTCGCATACTGATTACAATCAGTGAAGATCTAAGAAGGTGGACGCAAACACTCAATACGTGAACCATTCGGGTCGATTTTTGTCCCCTAAGCCAAGCTAAGTGCGCATGTCGAGGTCTTCTGTGCGTATAAACATNCTAAGTGCGCATGTCGAGGTCTTCTGTGCATATAAACCTCACCGATAGTAAGTAGTCATCGGTGTCTTTTTAGGCTCCAACAGTTTCGGGTCTTGGTTGTGGGGCGAGAATCCGAGTCATGTTTTGGGGTCAAATTAGCGAACAGTGGCTTGAATATACCTCGGTAAGGTAGGTTTCCGAACTTGGCTCTAGAAGCTGACCGATTGATCGTTTCGTATATCGTATCGTTCAGCTGTAACATCATTTTTGTGTCTAGCTGCCATGCTGCCCAAAAGAAACACAGGTTACTCAAGTCTAGACAGGAACAATTGAGATGTCGAGGTTGGACCTGACTTATGGAGTATAAACATTGAGCTATCTCGACTGATTTTCTTGTAACTGAGTCCACTTCTGAGGAGCGAGATGGCTCAAGTGGTTAGAGCCCGAATTTACTGACCGGAAGGTCCGTGGTTCGAATCCGACCTCTGCGTCTCGACTTCTTTCTATGCTTGGGCAGTCTGGCAGTATCCCAGCCTTCGTGCTTCCTTCGGATGTGTTACAATTGAACGTTTTTTTATCTCGACCGATTGATCAGTCAGTTGATTCAAACAGCAATACATGCGTTTCGAGCCCCGTTCACAGTCTTTGTTCTGTTCTAGTAGAGGCTTCGCCTTAACTGAAGGTGAATTGATGCACGGCGTGTGAGACAGGCTGATTCTAAGCGGTTTGAGGATGGCCGAGTTTGAGTTTTACATGCATTTTTCGGAGACAGAACACACGTCTGCAGAACGTCGCACGAGCCGTTCCCTCACTAAGCTAACAGGACGTCCATTCTTTGCAGTTCTTTATGCGCCTGACAATTTTGGACAGCAATTATCCTATTGGGACATCAATAAATTGGTGTGAAAGATCCAGCAACTCTGTTCGTAGTCATCCCCTCTTTATTTTTCTCACGTTAAGGCTTTAAATCTAATTAAATTAACTGCATGGTTATACGGCAGGGAAGTATCAGCGTCAACATAGATGTCGTCTATGGTGATGATGATGATGATGATGACCGTGAATTATCTCGTTTGGTCTGTTTCATTCGTTAAAAACGGATGAACTCCAGGTGAATCCTTTTCTCCTTGCGGCCCGTTCTCCGGATGTATAGCTATCCTGGTGCTTGCAAACCTGGTTGTTTTCGAGCTCATCTTAAAAGCTCCGATACCTAAAAGATACCTTCATGACCCTCCAAGATTGCTCTTTTTAACAACTACAGAAACCTTCGCGCTCTGGTGAATCTATTAGCATTTCATTCTCTTTCAGATTCGGGACAGCGAACTGGTAGAAATTGATCAGCTTTTAAGATCATGTCTACCGGCCTTTCGGAACAATACACTCAGGCGCGCTTGTTGGGATACTTACGGTTCCGATCCTACTTTACTTTGTCCACTGGTCACCCCGGCTAATTGTTTGCGTCCCCGCTAATTCCACTGATTCTTGCCACCAGTTTACCAGATACGGCCGATTGGATGTGGCGAACCACTTTGCTCCAGCTTCCAATACGACGAGCTGACAGTCTGTCACTGTTTTTGGCCCTAGAAGCAGCGTACCGAAGCGGAAACCTGACTTCCGACCTCTCTGTCCCAGTATACATTCAAGTACGTCTTACATTCTTTAAGATCGAATTACCACTGCTCTTGGAGGATACCGAGGGTGAATCTGCGTTTCCTCATCTCCTATCGCTGCTTGCTAAGGACCTGACCCTTTGCTCTTCCCTTTTGTTGTCAGTTTGTGTGCCAGTAATAGATCATGTATATAATCCACTGGGGTAGCCCATCACAAGAGAACCTCACCTAGAGGTTCATCGGATGTCGGCAAAGGGGGATCGCAACCCAGGTCATGGTGGATGGAGAAAGCTTGTGTGGATTCTACAGGAGAGTATCCTCTTCTCAGAGGATTCCATCCTGGGGCTACTCTGCTGACACTCAGTGGTCTCAGCTGTTACAGTCCTCCTTTTACTGACCTTAAAGAGGTAGTGTATTGAAAGCGCTAGCTTATGTTCGTAATAGACGATTATTTGTGGGTGCAAGTGCTCAGTGTTGTAGAAGTGGTTGTCGTTGTTAGGTACGCGCTGAAGATAGAGCCGTCAATTAGTCTTCCAGTCGTTTGAATCGGTGTTTCATCGTGCACTGATCACATTCATTATCATTTAACTTCTCGCTTTTCTGGTTCATAGTTCCTCATTGTCGCATTAAGCACTGCTGAACAGAAAGTATTATAAAACCTCAACTTCTGATTTTAACAAGGCGAAATGGCTGCGGATCGCTGCAGCCATTTCACGTTAAGTTCTTCTCCCTGTGACGAAATTTGTTGTTTGTTGAACTCCCATGATAAGGCTAAGTGACTGACAACAGTCTGTGTGCTGAGTTAGCCAAAGCTATACAGACATCCAGCACAATAGCACACAGGTCACGTTTCATAAGTGAGAACATCACAGCTGATTAGTGGGCATTAGCAGAATGAACAAAACTCATCGATCAACCACGTGAACGGTCGAATGGCCCACCCTACTTCTGCACCTCGCCCTGCAGATAACGAAACTTCCATATGTGGTAACATTGACTCGAAATCTACAGTTACACTCATGGCTGTCAGAAACGTGAGACAAGTAAATCACCATTGCCATCACCGTCTTCAGCTTTGAAAAATCGTGAAATTGTTGTACAGTCGTTGTGGCTGCCATATTTTCGTTCACCGATCATCTGGACGGGGGGTAGCGGTAGATGGCTACACACTTGAGGTGGCAGCTGATATAATTAATGTGTAAGTAGAAACAATTCAGTGAAATTTTGACTAAGGAGATCGGAAAAGGAAGCTTTACTTATTTTGATACATGCGCGCCATTGGTCTATGTCTTACAACCATGTCTCCAACCATTCATTTATCCCATTTCGGGATCCTAATCCAGGGAGACGGAAATGAGTTTGCTGGTAATTACTTTCATATTTTGCTGCGTACCACAACACTGTAAATTCGATCCTTGATTTCACGCCTGTGCCACAGGTGATGCAGGCTCACAAAAACTGCTTTGGCCTAGACCACCGGTACTGATAAAGCTGTTCAGGTAGACAGATTGTCTCTTAACTAAATCGGCTCATCCACAAGCGTGAGGTTAGTATTCGGCCCCATCCAGTCTTGCAGCAGCCCTCTACACTTTGCATGTGTGAAGCGCATATCAGACCGTGATGTTGATGTATTTAGATTAGGATGGCTTTAGATCCAAAAAGAGCCGAATCTGTGAGCAAATGTTCTCAGTTCAGTTCAGTTTTTCAGTTTACAAACCGTGCGGTGGATTAAGCGAAATGTTACTATGTTTACTACTAATCGGCAGCGAAACGTATGAGGCACATTGGTCGGATGCCTGACAGTTAAATGACCCAGCATCGTTTGCTCATATGGCGGGAAGGGTTTGGGAAGAGGACGTCGGTGGACAAAAAAAACTGTGCAAGTAAATGATAGTTTCCGGTTGTCCATCCCAGGGCAGAGGGTTCAGTTTATGTACCCCACCTTGAGCCTTGGTGGATTTAAAAGTCTGGCCTAAAAGGCAGTGAGTAGTAGGGTTTTGCTTAGGAACCCTGCCCGGAGCCGATGACTTTTGGTCTCACCTGCTCGTCCAAAGGGGGCTGGTCTAACTTGGGGGTGCAGGGCGTTAGGAATTACTGTTTGACTACTAACGCGGCTGCGCGCAGCAAGTTTCTATTGAGCACCACCAGACTTTTTGGTTTTAAAAGTATATCGGCCATATCGGATAATGCGCTGGCAGTCACGGTCAACCGCTAGGCGATCGGAGTTTGAGGATTTTATGACCGTCCTTCATCGGGTTAAGATAGCATCGCTGCTCCCATGAATATAGGCCTGGGGGAAACACCTCACTACCTTCACACTCCAATCGCAGATGACAGTACAACTTCATCTCTACACCGACTCGTAGTACGGGGCTTAGCTGCTCTTGGTCTGCCTGCTCTCCTCGGGCTTCGTGGCATGGCTCCACCTTGTTGAACAAAATTACAGCCAGTGTAGTCCGCAGGATCATTGCAGCTCAGAAGCCCCATCACCACTTCAAGGTGGCAACTTGAAGTTGGGGAAGCAACTTCTTACTACTGATAAACTGACTCGCGCAAGGAACTGCACTCGAGGGAGGTTGAGTTCAATTTTTTAGTTTTCGCTTGTATAATACAATATGGTTTCATATTTCCATAAAAAGACACATCGAGCAAATCTGGTTTCTCTGGGCGCGTCTAAGAGTTACGCTTCATCTCGGTAGTAATGATGTGAGCAAGGGGGCTGACTACGTCAGCCGCTCGTGAGGATTAAGCGGTCGTGGGGAAACAGCGGTGGTTCAGTCAGCAGGCGATGGGTTCTGAACTGATTGACTCTTTCTCAATAGAATGCCGCGTGTACCCAGTGACGTTATTGTGTCAAGGTCGACGTAACAGACCTCCAAATCTATTCTGTGTAATATAGAAAAAGTGTGGGTAGGTCGGTAAGTTCTCGGGTCAGATGGGTAACCGAGTTCCATGAAAAGACACTCATGTCAGAACACTGACAAGAAAATTAGTACGGGTCTCAGATTCTTGGTCTTGTTTTGCACTCTTACAGCTTTAATGGGAGCAGCACATTGACCAAATACGGAAGCTAGTAGTATGATATTCATTATTCTAACATATTCATTTACATTTCAAACATATATATCGAGCGACTGCTTATTATTCTGTGATATATCACTCCGACAGAGGGTATCACCATTAGTACGATTTCACATAGATTCACTGTCCAGTATCTCCCTAGATGGCTGGCTCATTCTAACCCCCTACCCATCCCATTACTCTACAGGGCATGTATCTTCATGCCTACAACGAACTGGTTTCGGAAACGATTTTCCGTGATACGTTCTGGCTGGTGATCGGTCTCGGCTCGCTATTGTTCTTGCTGGCTCTGGGCACTGGAACAGTGGTGATCCCGACTATAACGCTCATAGGAATCGGCTGGTCCCTCCTGGCTGCTTATGGGCTATATAGCCGTGTGCTCTGTGTCCCTCACTTCCCCGTACTCAATCTCATGGCTGTCGTGTTGGCTATCGGACTGGGAGCTGATGACCTACTGGTCTATTTTCAGGTTGGTTTCACTAGCTCCTGTTTGATTCTCATATGATTTGGTTCGTTCATTTCTTATTGGATCGTCTTTGGAGAGAACACTGCACTGGACCGGACTTCTGATCAAGAATTCGCTTACGCAAATAATATTTAATGTGGATTGTTTTGGTCACAAAAGTTATTCACACATGTTCTTGTAGTAATGGACAGGGTCTCCGGTGGCTCCATGGTTGGAGCCCGAATTTACTTACCGGAAGGTCCGTGGTTCGAACCCGACCACTG
>NW_008751835.1:683970-690262 GCF_000715545.1 Opisthorchis viverrini
GTTTGCAATCAAATTGCCCAGCTCAGCGAACAAGCCAACGACCACCAGTCTTTGTTCTGTTCTAGTAGAGGCTTCGCCTTAACTGAAGGTGAATTGATGCACGGCGTGTGAGACAGGCTGATTCTAAGCGGTTTGAGGATGGCCGAGTTTGAGTTTTACATGCATTTTTCGGAGACAGAACACACGTCTGCAGAACGTCGCACGAGCCGTTCCATCACTAAGCTAACAGGACGTCCATTCTTTGCAGTTCTTTATGCGCCTGACAATTTTGGACAGCAATCATCCGATTGGGACATCAATAAATTGGTGTGAAAGATCCAGCAACTCTGTTCGTAGTCATCCCCTCTTTATTTTTCTCACGTTAAGGCTTTAAATCTAATTAAATTAACTGCATGGTTATACGGCAGGGAAGTATCAGCGTCAACATAGATGTCGTCTATGGTGATGATGATGATGATGATGATGATGATGACCGTGAATTATCTCGTTTGGTCTGTTTCATTCGTGAAAAACGGATGAACACTAAGTGAATCCTTTTCTCCTTGCGGCCCGTTCTCCGGATGTATAGCTATCCTGGTGCTTGCAAACCTGGTTGTTTTCGAGCTCATCTTAAAAGCTCCGATACCTAAAAGATACCTTCATGACCCTCCAAGATTGCTCTTTTTAACAACTACAGAAACCTTCGCGCTCTGGTGAATCTATTAACATTTCATTCTCTTTCAGATTCGGGACAGCGAACTGGTAGAAATTGATCAGCTTTTAAGATCATGTCTACCGGCCTTTCGGAACAATACACTCAGGCGCGCTTGTTGGGATACTTACGGCTCCGATCCTACTTTACTTTGTCCACTTGTCACCCCGGCCAATTGTTTGCGGTCCCCGCTAATTCCACTGATTCTTGCCACCAGTTTACCAGATACGGCCGATTGGATGTGGCGAACCACTTTGCTCCAGCTTCCAATACGACGAGCTGACAGTCTGTCACTGTTTTTGGCCCTAGAAGCAGCGTACCGAAGCGGAAACCTGACTTCCGACCTCTCTGTCCCAGTATACATTCAAGTACGTCTTACATTCTTTAAGATCGAATTACCACTGCTCTTGGAGGATACCGAGGGTGAATCTGCGTTTCCTCATCTCCTATCGCTGCTTGCTAAGGACCTGACCCTTTGCTCTTCCCTTTTGTTGTCAGTTTGTGTGCCAGTAATAGATCATGTATATAATCCACTGGGGTAGCCCATCACAAGAGAACCTCACCTAGAGGTTCATCGGATGTCGGCAAAGGGGGATCGCAACCCAGGTCATGGTGGATGGAGAAAGCTTGTGTGGATTCTACAGGAGAGTATCCTCTTCTCAGAGGATTCCATCCTGGGGCTACTCTGCTGACACTCAGTGGTCTCAGCTGCTACAGTCCTCCTTTTACTGACCTTAGAGAGGTAGTGTATTGAAAGCGCTAGCTTATGTTCGTAATAGACGATTATTTGTGGGTGCAAGTGCTCAGTGTTGTAGAAGTGGTTGTCGTTGATAGGTACGCGCTGAAGATAGAGCCGTCAATTAGTCTTCCAGTCGTTTGAATCGGTGTTTCATCGTGCACTGATCACATTCATTATCATTTAACTTCTCGCTTTTCTGGTTCATAGTTCCTCATTGTCGCATTAAGCACTGCTGAATAGGTAGTATCACAAAACCTCAACAAGGCATAATAGCTTCGGGCAGCAGCGTTGTTACCTTACTGAATGTTAGGTTCTTCTCCCTGTGACGAAATTTGTTGTTTGTTGAACTCCCATAATAAGGCTAAGTGACTGACAACAGTCTGTGTGCTGAGTTAGCCAAAGCTATACAATCATCCAACACGATAGCACACAGGTCACTTTTCATAAGTGACAACATCACGGCTGACTGGTGGGCATTGGCAGAGTGAACAAAACTCGTTGATCGAATAAGCCACTCTATTTCTGCACCTCGCCCCGCAGATAATGAAACTTCCGTGTGTGGTAACATTGACTCGAAATCTGCAGTTACACTCATGGCTGTCAAAAACGTGAGGCAGGTAAATCATCCTTTCCATCACCGTCTTCAGCTTTGAAAAATCGTGAAATTGTTGTACAATGATTGTGGCTGCCATATTTTCGTTCACCGATCATCTGGACGGGGGGTAGCGGTAGATGGCTACACACTTGAGGTGGCAGCTGATATAATTAATGTGTAAGTAGAAACAATTCAGTGAAATTTTGACTAAGGAGATCGGAAAAGGAAGCTTTACTTATTTTGATACATGCGCGCCATTGGTCTATGTCTTACAACCATGGACAACCATGTCTCCAACCATTGATTTACCCCATTTCGGGGTCCTAATCCAGGGAGACGGAAATGAGTTTTCTGGTAATTACCTTCATACTTGGGTGCGCACCACAACACTATAAATTCGATCCTTGATTTCACGCCTGTGCCACAAATGGTGCAGGCTCACAAAAGCTGCTTTGGCCTTTCCCATCCGAATGGAAATATTGTCTTTGACTAGACCCACTGATAAAGCTGCTCAGGTAGACAGCTTGTCTCCGAACTCACTCGGCTCATTCACAGGCGTGAGGTTAGTATTCGGCCCCATCCAGTCTTACACCAGCTCTCTACACTTTGTAGGTGTGAAGCGCATGCCAAACCGTGATGCAGCTATGTTTGGATTACTTAACGTCGCCTGCATTATGATGGCGTTAGATCCAAAAAGAGCCAAATCTGTGAGCAAATCTTCTCAGTTCAGTTCAGTTTTTCAGTTTACAAACTGTGCAGTAGATTAAGCGAAATGTTACTATGTTTACTGTTGATTGGCAGTGAAACGTATGAGGCACATTAGTCGGATGGCTGACAGTTGAATGACCCAGCATCGTTTGCTCATATGGTGGGAAGGGCTTGGGAAGAGAACGTCGGTGGGCAAAATCTGCTGGTAAATGATAGTTTCCGGTTGCTCAGGCCGGGGCAGTGTTCAGTTGATATACCCCACCTTGAGCCTTGGATTTAAAAGTCTGGCCTAAAAGGCAGTGAGTAGTAGGGTTTTGCTTAGGAACCCTGCCCGGAGCCGATGACTTTTGGTCTCACCTGCTCGTCCAAATGGGGCTGGTCTAACTTGGGGGCGCAGGGTGTTAGAAATTACTGTTTGACTACTAACGCGGCTGCGCGCAGCAAGTTCCTATTGAGCACCATCAGACTTTGGTTTTAAAAGTGTGTCGACCATATTGGATAATGTGCTGGAAGTCACGGTCAACTGCTAGGCAATAGGGGTTTGAGGATTCTAGGGCCGTCCTTCATCGGGGGGAAATAGCATCGCTGCTCCCATGAATATAGGCATATTGGTCGCCTGGGGGAAACACCTCACTACCTTCACACTCCAATCGCAGATCGCAGTACATCTTCACCTCTAGACCAACTCGTAATACGGGGCTTTGCTGCTCTTGGTCTGCCTGCTCCCCTTCGGGGTTCGTGGCATGGCTGCACCTTGTTGAACAAAGTTACAGCCAGTGTGGTCCACAGGATCACTGCAGCTCAGAAGCCCGACCACCACTTCAAGGTGGCAGCTTGAAGTTGGGGAGACAGCTTCTTACTACTGATAAACTGACTCACACGTAAGGAACTGCACTCGAAGGGGGGTTGAGTTCAATTTTTTTCGTTTTCTCTTGTATAATACAATATGGTTTCATATTTCCTAAAAAGACACATGGAGCAAATCTGACTGCTCTGGGTGCGTCTTAGGGTTACGCCTCCTCCTTGTAGTAATGATGTGAGCAAGGGGGTTAACTGGACGTCGGCCGTTCGTGAGGAAATTAGCGGTTGTGGGGAAACACCAGTGGTTCGGTCTGCATGCGATGGGTTCTGGACTGATTGACTCTTAATAGAATGCCGCGTGTGCCCAGTAACGTTATTGTGTCAAGGTCGATGCAACTGACCTCCAAATCTATTCACTAACCAGGAAGGTGCAGAGCTAAAGGGGATTAAAAAAGGCTCCTTTGAGTTGGATTCGTCGAAGCATCGTCCGACCGTTTTACATGATGACCTAATCACCTATCAATTACGTCCTCATCTATACTTTCCCTGGCGATACTCTGTCCTGGGCGATGAACACAGACACTGTTTCTACATCCGATCTTATCAGATAAATGTAACATCTAAAATGTTGACTCTGTCCAACTGATATATGGTACATGTGATACATCCCGGCGAATTACCCGTGAAGCGGTTGTGTTGGGATCTGTGGAAGTGATCACTCAGATTTCGCTTTGCAGACTAATCGAAAAATTTTATGTAATATGGAAGAAGTGTGGGTAGGTCTGTAAGTTCTCGGGCTAAATAGGGAATCGAGTTCCGCACCGCACCCTCAGAACACTGACAAGAAAATTAGTACGGGTTTCAGATTCTTGGTCTTGTTTTGCACTCTTACAGCTTTAATGGGAGCAGCACATTGACCAAATACGGAAGCTAGTAGTATGATATTCATTATTCTAGCATATTCATTTACATTTCAAGCATATATATCGAGAATATCCACGACTGCTTATTATTCTGTGATATATCACTCCGACAGAGGGTATCACCATTAGTACGATTTCACATAGATTCACTGTCCAGTATCTCCCTAGATGGCTGGCTCATTCTAACCCCCTACCCATCCCATTACTCTACAGGGCATGTATCTTCATGCCTACAACGAACTGGTTTCGGAAACGATTTTCCGTGATACGTTCTGGCTGGTGATCGGTCTCGGCTCGCTATTGTTCTTGCTGGCTCTGGGCACTGGAACAGTGGTGATCCCGACTATAACGCTCATAGGAATCGGCTGGTCCCTCCTGGCTGCTTATGGGCTATATAGCCGTGTGCTCTGTGTCCCTCACTTCCCCGTACTCAATCTCATGGCTGTCGTGTTGGCTATCGGACTGGGAGCTGATGACCTACTGGTCTATTTTCAGGTTGGTTTCACTAGCTCCTGTTTGATTCTCATACAACAGAACGATTTCTTTGGTTCGTTCATTTTTTTTATTGGATCGTCTTTGGTCACAAAAGTTATTCACACATGTTCTTGTAGTAATGGACAGGGTCTCCGGTGGCTCCATGGTTGGAGCCCGACTTTACTGACCGGAAGGTCCGTGGTTCGAACCCGACCACTGTATCTCGACTTCCTATGTTTAGGCTTGGGCAACCTGGCAGTATCCCAGCCCTCATGTTCCTTCTTGCAGCATGGCAGTTAGGCACCAACAGAGCGCTACAGCTGAACGAATCTCAACCCATTACTGAACGGCAGTGAGTTCCAGTCGGAAGTGGACTTTTTTTGCTGCTGATGTTGGAAAAATCCGGTCGATTCATGCTAACTTCAATACAACATCATTGCGACTTTAACATTTTCCCGTTCTATTTACCTACACAAACTACCTTACCCGACTCGAAAACAGTGTGCCCTAACCAGTACAAAGAAACGTGGAATAACAGGCAATGTTAGTCTTTCAATATCTTGTACACAGTGTGGCGATAAAAGCACTGTGAAAACCTCCGGAATCTGTACAAAATCAACGGTGAAGTTTGCAAATTGGAATGTTAACAGTAAAACACCAGAGCTTCACCATCGCAGCAGTGCTCAATGTCTTCCAATAAATGCAAATGGCCGCTCTCACTCCCTCTCACTAATTAGGTCTGTGTGACTTAGCGATAAGTATACAGTCCGGACTATATTTAGTTCATGCCTTGGATTTCTCCGTGTGAAGAAAACTGAAACCCCTTTTAGAGCAAAGTCCATGCACGAGAGAACGGTTCTGGTCAGTCGAGATCGCTCAGGTGAGCAACGTTTTCTACATATAGCATACCTAGGAGTTCTACCGGAATTCTCCGCAACGTTCTTGTGTTATCGTGGCAATGTTCATCGCAAAATCAACTGTCTGTCTAATCTATAATCAGTTACTCTTTTTTAGGGGCGAGATGGCCCAAGTGGTTGGAGAATGTTCATCAATCAACTGTCTGTCTAATCTATAATCAGTTACTCTTTTTTAGGGGCGAGATGGCCCAAGTGGTTGGAGCGCGAATTTACTTACTGGAAGGTTCGTGGTTCGAACCCGACCTCTGTCTCTCGACTTCCCCTGTCTATGCTTGGGCAACCTAGCAGTATCCCAGCCCTCGTGCAACCTTCGGGTGGTATGGTAGTTAGGCACTGGAAGAGTGCTACAGGTGAACGACTTTTTTTACTCTTTTTTAGTTACTGATTTCTCTATGAATTCGCCTTAGTATTAGTAGATTGCAGTCTGTGAGGTTGATTGCAATA
>NW_008751835.1:691631-750466 GCF_000715545.1 Opisthorchis viverrini
CGCAAACGGTAAAGCTCCTTTAGTTGGAGCGACAAAACGTTCTAGTCTGTACTTGGAAAAACATTCATGCTAAGAGTCTGGTGAGTCCTAACAACGAGATAACTAATACTTGACCGCGGTGGCACACATTTTATGTAGATAAGCCAAAATGCTCTGGTCATCTAAACCAATAAACCAACTATACTGTATCTCCCACTATTTGTGACGGAAGACTCATATAACCACGTCTTTCGTCGGATCATCAAGAAGTCGCAGGTTTCGGCTGATAAAACGGAGCCTTCATTAAACGTGAGCGTAGACTGTGTTCAGTGTCAAGCTGGAAATCCGTACTAGAAATACCGAAATATAATAACATAAAAACACATAATATATTATACATATAATATAAGGTAATATGGTAAAATCAATATCAATAAATTAAAAATATAATATAATATAATATAATATAATTATAATATAATATAATATAATAAAATTCGTTTCGACCTTGTTTTGTTTTCAGGTGTGGAAGACAAGTCTTCGGCGGACGCCAATATCGAACTCGGTGGATCGTGATTTCGAATCAACCACACTCTCTCCATGGGTTAAGCCGCGCCGCCCCAGAAACACCTGCCTCAATGAACCACGCGCCGATTGTTCGAAGGTTTGCGGCAGTGGATGCTTTTCATCCCACGATCGTTCTACTTCAACCGATGACAGCATACTCGCTACCCGACTACAGTTCACCTTGCATCATGCTATACCCTCTATGGCACTGACATCCATCGCCACTGCCCTGGGTCTATTGATCAATTTTCTGTCTTCCATTGTGGCCGTCCAGCGCTTCGCTTTGTTCTCCTTATTGATCGTGTTGTGCAATTTTGTTTACGTTGTTCTGGTTGCCCCGATCGTTTTTGTTTTGTTAAGTTCATTGTGTATCTCTTCATCGAACGTCATTGGTTGTGTGGCTAATTATTTTGACACCATTTCTAGTCACTTCTCAAATCTAATCTTACGCGCCCGTTTCTTTTTATCCTCTCTTTTTCTAATTGTCGTTACAGTATGCACTTATATTCTACTGTTCAAAAGAAACCTCACTGTACCCTCCGGTGGAGGGAAGACATCCTTTCTCAGATCAAATCATGTTTTTGAGAGCTTTCTGAACACGTTTACCAACTGGTTCTGGATGGAGCGCAACTTACACCAAATATCTACCCTCATACCTGTTCATTTTGTGTGGGGTTTTCAACCGGAAGATGATCGTTCTTTTTGGACTTTTATCCACAAGCAACCTGTCGAATCGACCCGGTGGATTCCAGACGAAAAACTCAATCTGACCTCAACGGCTGCTCGTGAGTGGTTGTTCAAGTTCTGTGATCGACATCTTCGTCAATTGCCTTACTTGTTTAAGTCAACTGATTTGAACAGTCAGCATTATGGTCTTCCAGCGCTTGAGCTCGCACACTTGAACCCCTACCTGGATGCACCGTTATGGTGTCCCCTTGGGCGTTTCACCAATTCTCTTGACAATTACATGTTCGCTCATGCGTGTACAAACGTGAGTAGCCATTGTTGTCTTGGCTCAACTTCACAAACAATTCTCTCCCTATCTCCATGGCAGTTTCGCCTGTGTCTTGAAGAATACACATCATTTGAACATCATATTTTACCTCGCGAGTTTCAGTCCGGCTTCCGCTTTCCGGCGACCCATTCTGGCGAGCCACTGGGTCTTATTGTGTCTGTGCTTACCAATTTATCCATACTGACCAGTACACATGATGAACTACGTCAAGGAGTTTATGATCTATCCGCTTGGTTCCTTCAGGCTCTCACCACCGCACCCGATTATCTACGTGGTGGTCGTCTTGTATTTCCTACTCTCGGTCCATTTGAGGTGGAAAAGAACGTTACAGAGTACGTGTATTGGAGCATATTGGTCACTGTCCTCTTAGCTGCCTTGTTGGTTCTCTTGAGCACCGGCACTCTATGCCTTGCTGTCATTGCCCTCGTTAGTCTGTTTGCTTGTCTAGTAACTACTGGACTGATGTTAGTTATTATTGACAATTGGTCCCTTGGTATTGTTGAAGGATTGGTACTTAGCCTCGCAGCCGGACTGGCCATCGATCCATGTCTCCATCTGGCACTGTCCGTGAAACGAGTTGGTGGACGATGTTGTTGTGATACCGGTGTTGGTTGGACAAACAGGTCTGTTCGTACCTCTATGTGCATGCTCAATGCGGCAGTTACTGGTTCCGCTGGGAGTACGGCGATAGCAGGTTTGTGTATGATCGCCTGTCACTTGTCCTGCTATCACCAGATTGGTGTATTTCTCTGTGTTCTGATGATATCGTCATGGCTAATGTGTTACGTGATGTTTGCGAGCAATTTGGCTTCTTGGTTCAGTATTTGGGAATTATGCCGGAATAGACACTGACCTTATCTTCCCACTGCTTTTCATTGCATGTACGTGAAGATGCATTTTTTCATTTTTTCGTTGCTTTTGTTTACTTATCACGTTCATTTGACACAAGGGCTTCCACTGTTGTTTTGCGTAACATCTTCCTTTTCTATAGATTTATTGATTTTCCTGTCTTTCTTACCGTCATTCGTTCTTTGTCTAGAATGTCGTTCAGCTCTAGCACCCTTTCGGTGCCAGCTGCTATGCCATCCGAAGGTTGCACAAGGGTTGGGATACTGCCAAGTTGCCCAAGCCTAGACTGGGGAAGTCGAGAGGTCGGGTTCGAACCTTCCGGTCAGTAAATTCGCGCTCTAACCACTTGGGCCATCTCGCCCCTGTCTAGGATGTTGTAGTGGGCAGTTCATATTGCTATCACACGTACCGTTAGACGATGTTCCTTACCTCATGTGGATTTCTCACCTGGGGTAATAACCAGCGCAATCGAAAACGAATTTCCAACTGGAATCTCATCTATCGTTTTTCGTAATTCCGTGCAGAGCATGAGGGTAAGGAGGACATGATCTCGCTATGATTTGGATACATCTTTGGTTTTTCGCTTTTACATGTCTGAGCTCGATTAACCTTGCAGCATCTCATTTTACATGCTTCCTTTCTGTGCCATGTAAGTAACACTAAACGGCGAAAATTCCTTCAAGAAAACTGCTAGTATTCACGTACCTGTGGACTGAACGTTAAGGTGGGGACTTGAGTCACTGTATGGCTGTGCACTCCGTTTGGCCCCTTCATGGAAATTCTGCGGTGACTTGCTGCGCCATGTGCTGTCCATTTGCGGTACGCATTGAAACAAGTCTAGCATATACCTTGATCGGTCGTCCCCTTTAATTTTTTGCCCACAACACGCACGGCCTAACTGCAATAAATTGAATTGATACAGTGATACATCGTCATCTAACACGATTGGATAGTCTTACCTTGACAATAGTAACGTGGTGGCACAATGAGGGAGCTCTCTGCGCGTCCGGCTTTCTCTGAAGGCCAGATCCTTACATGAGCTTTCGGTTCATCCCCATCTATGTTGACCTTTGTGTATCTTTTGGCGGATAAAATGCACACGTAAAGGTTTTTGCAGCTGGAAGATTCGATGTTGGCTAGCAGGGTGGCGCCTTCGTTGTATCTCATGCACCCTCGTGCAATTTCAGCGAACGGTAATTTTGTCCCATACTCACTCGCTCGCTGTCAGTTCTCTTTGACAGCTATTGGAAGGTCCCACTCAACTCCTCATCAGAGCAATCTCCACAACTTCGTTATGATTTGGCTTATACCGCTCGTATTTTGCCCACATCTCCCTCAATGGCGCATCGGAAAAATGATATGTATCTTTGATCATTATTTATCATATCTTCTAGATATAAATCACACAAAATTACCCCACTTAACGGATCTGGTCCACCACTGGTTGTCGTCCGCGGGAGGGGAGGCCTAGATTTGGAGAAGCAGAAAATGGGAATATTGATCATTGGCGCGATTCATCTGAACTTTTGAAGCACTCCACCCTTATTAATGCTTATTTAATTGCTATCCGTTTTGCTATTGATAGCAGACATTTGCTTGTATTGGCGCTTCAGTACTCGTTTGATGCTTATTCGGTGGATAAAATGGCAGTATGCTCCAAAAGTGACTGTATTTGATGCCCTTTCCACGTTCTGTGTAAACTCCTCTGTACACTGAACTAGTTCAAGCATGTACAGGCTCAATATATTCACTAGTCGAAATGCCTAGAAGAGTCGTTGATTGTCTCATCACAATGCTTAACAAAACTGCCCTGTCAAGGATAATATGATAATAGTAATAATCGCTCGGTGTCTAACTGCCATGTTACCCGAAGGTTGCACGAGAGCTGGGATACTGCCAGGTTTCCCAAGCCTAGACAAGGGTAGTCGAGAGGCAGAGGTGGGGTTCGAACCACTGACCTTCCGGCCAATAAATTTGCGCTCCAACCACTGAACCTTCTCGCCCCCCATCGATGAGCACCAATGTAATAAGGTGGGAAGTGTTGACGGCTGAACCGGGCATCGCGTACCGAGGTCTAATCTGAGAGGGTGTGAGGATGCTTATTTGTGTACACTCTGATCATGTAATATATTGTCAGTTGGTTCACGAAACGTGCGGATTCTTCGTCAGATCTGAGCTCCCTCTGAGCCACTGCTTCGGGTGGTGGTGTGAGTCGACCCGATTCTCAATTGCGCAATTGTTTTTTTCACCATTGATGTTTGATAACTGGCAGAAATTGTTATGCATACTTCCAGCAGTCTATGGAACCTTAGATTGGTTTTCGTGTCATCATCTTCACCGGACAAAGTGTGATCCTCTTAGCTGCCACACCATCTCTATTGTCTTTTGATCGGCTTTATACCTTCTTAAGTTTCTTTTGTGGATTAAAAATAAGTAATCGAGCCCTTATGTGGATATCTGTGCATGACTTTCGTTCGTACTGCGGTATCCTTGAGTGTCGTGTTGGAAATCGAAAGAAACAGTCAATTTGTAGGCTAAAAGGCAATCTACATACCCCTCCAGCGTTTGCGGGAATAGCTGCGAAAAAAATGCAACAACTGAAAATCTCTGAAGTAATTGAACGTGTCGGGTTCCTGTTAAGTGTTTATTGCATCCGTGAAGCGTTAATAAAGCAGTAATGCAGTAACCCGGTATGTTTGACTACTTATGAGTATCTTTCTGCTCGTTCAGCTGTAACATCCTTGCGGTGCCTAGCTGCCATGCACCCCGAAGGAAGCACGAGGGCTAAGGTACTGCCAGGTTGCCCAAGTCTAGACAGGGGAAGTCGAGAGGCAGTGGTCGGGTTCGAACGACGGACCTTCCGATCAGTAGATTCGCGCTCTAACCACTTGAGCCATCTCGCCCCATGAGTATCTTTCTTACTGGTCAGAATGATTTGGTCGGGGTTACAAGACATGCAAGGAGAAGCCAGCTTCCATGACATCGTGTAATTCATGTATAAGAAGTTGACAATCACAGGAACGCCATATCTGTCTTAACTGTTTTGCCAAATTACTTTGGACTTATGAGAATGTTGCGGGATTTACTATTTGCTTCGTGGAATGAAATGTCGAAATGTTTGACTTTACAGGCGATTAAAAAAACACGAAACCGTCCAAAATAACCGCCAGAGGTGAGCTGTGGTCACATGGGTCATGCGATCCATTATATTACACTCCCTTTTTCTACACAAAGTACCTTGGAGGGAACTGCTATCGCGATTCGAATTGTCTGGCAATGTGGACCATTCTTTCCGAGAAAAAATCCCCCGCCAAACGAGTAGGAAATACTCAGCCTCTATCGAATGACTCTGAAACTGAATAAGTACCGCACGACTGGATATCAATGTAACCTTTGACCGTGCTTGGCCTTGGACGCTACACCAGCGAAGTGGACTGAGTTTTATTTTCAGAACGGGCCAAAACATGACGTTTAATTATTAGGTTATGGTTGAACTCAACTCAGTTTTTCAGCGTATCTTGCGGTGACTTCTTTATGGGACTTTCTTTTGCCAAAAGGATCACGAGTATACGCCTTTGGGAAGTCAGAAAGAGCAGTTGGGATATTGTGGAAGTAAATTTGATGCATGGCTTAGAGAAGAAAATGTGGTGAAGTCTCATCATCATCATCAGCGGGCGTCAGTGGACTTTTCTTTGAGGAGGTTTGGAGGGGAGCTCCGCATTGAAAGAACGGCTTGGATGAATGGGCTCCACTGAAGGCTTGAACTGCTTGCTCCATGGATGAAAGCTCAGGTGTCAACCCAACGAATGCATATGGGACCTATCTATGCCTCGTCCAAAATGCACGAGGTCCCAGGTGGTTTTATGCCGCACAGGTTTTCTCTTGGATTACTGACAATCACATTATTTACTAGTGGTGTAACGGTGATACTACTGATGGGAAGGCACGCGAGTAGCATTTGTTGCTCGTAGAATTTCGCTTTTTGAGAAGGGGAGGTCTGTTGCGGAATTCGTGGAGTCGCTTTGTAACATTTACTTGGATTTGAGGGGGGAATGATTGGAGTCAATGAATATCCAGAAAAGTTCAAGAAGACGCGTTCAGAAGATGAATGTCCAGCTTTTTATAAATAAGATGCAAATGAGAGCTTAGCTTCCTGTCCAATGGTCTGTAACCGGTCAGTTGGCATTTCCTAACAAATAACTCCGCAGCGAAAACCTTTTTCCTTTCAGTGGTAGTTGTGTCCTAAATAATTTACTAACATCGCGCTACTTAGAAGAAGCGGAGCTTTTTCTTCATTCTGCTCAAACAAACAACACATCCAAATAAGAAACAATGTGAGTGCTTTCAGTTGGTACTTCTTATGAGATGCTGCGGTCCGTGGGCGTTGGTGGCATCCCAAAGGACAGACAAAAGGTAAACACGTAATGCTCTTTCAGAAATTGGATAACTAAGAATCATTGTGAGTTTACAAGATCCTGAAAGTCCGTGGGAAAAAACCCAGGGATCTAAATAGCTGTTTAGGGAGGAATAGTAACTGCAACACAAAAACTATAGATGATGTTCTTTCGAGGACTACTGGCCACAACGTTGGATCCGGAGGAAAGAATTGCAATTTGAGATAAAAATATTTCAGACTCATCCATGGTGGTTTAGAGAAAGCATATTCTTCTATTTTACACGTACGGTTCCCTGGAAAGTCTGCCTGGCTTTCAGGGCTTCGGCAATGTTTTTACAGTTCTAGTTTATTTCCGCTATATTGCGCGTTTTGTAAATTGTGAACGACCCTGGTGCGACAGACACAAAAAATATTCCAGGCCACAAGGTGATGACGTGGCTCTTCGGGTCATGGTATGGGCCGGTTTCACGTTCCTCCGCTGAGGTTACCACCAGCTAATCCGTCAACAGTGAGAATACCGAAGTGGATACATTGAAGATATCGAAGCTCATTCCAAGAGTTGAAATCAGCGAGGCGGAAGTGACGCAGTGCAGCTCACATGTGCGCATTTAGCCTAGTCACAAGGGCGGGTTGGCCATCGAACAAGAGGAGTCGCAACGATGAACGGAGCCAGTCCAGCTGAGACTTCCAAAATCCTGACAAATTACCAATTCGCTAATTTCGAATCATGACAAGGAGTACCAGTACGCACCGATTTCTGCACACGGCGGAATCGATATTTCTTCCCTGAGAGTTGTTTTTCACGTAAAGCAACCAGTATGTGACCCATCGTGAATTACAGGAAAGCCCACGAAATTTTAGATTAGCAAAGCGGTCAGAAGTTAGGTGGTTGATCGTAGGTTTGTTTGAACATTAATATGAGTGTGACGGAGGCGTCACATTTAAGCAATGAAAACGGTAAGCAGACAATCTGAGACAGAAGTATCGTAAGAATGAGAGGAATTTAAGCTTCCCTTTCAAACGCATGCGGTATCTCGATTTGTTCCCAAGTGGTCAATCACATTGGTTGGTAAAGTGGTTGGTTTTCCCTCCGCCCAGCGGTTACGTTTTGGTCACAAAGTGTGTGAAATTCGTGTCGAACTATTACTAATGTGATTTTCGACCATGTGTCCATCTCTATGGAAAAAGAAAAGAAAGCGTTCAGCTGTAGCATCCTTCCGGCGCCTAGCTGCCATGCCACCCGAAGGAAGCACGAGGGCTAGGATACTGCCAGGTTGCCCAAGCCTAGACAGGGGAAGTCGAGTGGCGGAGGTCGGATTCGAACCACGAACCTTCCGGTCAGTAAATTCGCGCTCTAACCACTTGGGCCATCTCGCCCCTATATCTATGGCGTATCTCTGCAATACTCTGAGTACCGTTCGGACTGCATTCATTCATTTGGCATATACCTTGAGCTAGATATGGCTCCATTGTTAAAGCGCGAACTTGCGGACTGGAAGGTTCGTGGTTCGAACCCGACTTTTGTATCTCGACTGCTCTTTTTCAAGCTTGGCAGTGTCTCGGCTCTCGTGCTCTCTTCGGATGGCCTGGCAGCTATGCACCAAAAGGCGTCTACGGCGTAAAAGTGGCACACTCTATTCGTCAATCCAGCTAGGAGACGCATCAGTCCTTCAACACGAGTAGTAATGCTTCCCGCTTCTCCGTATGCAGAAAGCGCTTTTAACTCGAAGTCGATCATGAGTGAAAGTATCGAATGAGTAGTCTGCCGTGCTTCCTAGTCTGGACTGATCTATGGATTCCTGCCGCTGTTGTCATTTGTAATGGTTGGTGTCCATTTCGCACATGGCATTCCACCAGCCCTAACATACAAGTATATTACTGACGCAATCGTCAAAGTTGAGGTGAGGATAAATAGGAAGTAAGTTTTTCATGCATTTCGCCACGGTCATCTCCCACTTCTCTCACCATAGAGACTGTGTAACTTTAACAACAGAAAGAAGGTTTCTCCCAATATGGAATGTGTAGGACTAAAGGCTGCGAAATACGGACCCTGTTGATCATGTAAATTCGTCGGGGATGGATTTTATACTATTATGCAAGGTGCGAAGAGTGCTTTCATTCACTCCTATCAATAAGATGAAACGGCAATCTGACCTAGGCTGATCGTGTATTTGACTATGCTCTACGAACAGTGTTGTATCTGTGTGCATACCAATTGATAAGTAATGTCTACTTTGGTAGAAGGTCACGGAAAGCATGGATGTTGTCAGGGTGCCCCAGCTTTCAGGATTGGGTCTATGTGGTGTTTGTTGAAGGCACTGTGGACCGATAGTCTGCCGTCATTTTCGTCAAAGTCATGAGCGACGAACCAGTGCTACGTGGGTTTACGAGCACGCCAATTTGTTCGAAGCGTTGATGTGAAAAGAAGCCTAAGGGGGTCCCAGTGTCATTCTTCTCTCACATTGTAGATATTCATATTTCCGTCATTCAGGTAGAAAATCTGGATGCAAATTCGCAATGCAAAAGCCATTATCGCCATATTTTGGTATCACGAGCCAAGTACAGTAAGCGTCCTGTAGCGTTCGTCATTATGGGTGAGCCACGCTAGTACTTTGGACGGCTTGGATTAAACCAACAGCAGGCTCCTCCCTTTCTTGTTTTCCTACGCGAACCAAGGACTTCATTAAAGTACGTTCGTGCACCAGCGAATTAACAGTTTACAACATTAGCCTATCGTAAAGGATGTTGTGGTCAATATTGCCTACCTCCAGTTGTCCAGATGGGCTGTGAGTAATGGGCACCACTGTTGTATGGTCTTGATAGTGGACCGAAATTTCACCTGCACTTAATTGATACTAATCCGACATGCTTGTGTACAACTCCCAATCATGGGGTCTCTAGTGCCATGCATAAACCGTATATCCTCAAAACATGCTGGTTTGTCAAGTTACCTTGATATCCCTCATCACAAGACTAAAATGCTCATAACTGTTGTACACCACGTCCTGCACTGCTGAGTTCCTTATTTCATGGTTTCCAATACTAACAGTCAAGCTTTCCATCGTTCATAGTTTTTCTGTTTTACAGTTTTACGTCAGACGGTTTATTTCAAACGAAAGCAACAAATGTCTGGACAATTTCACGTTCACTAGTCTGCTTATGACTCATCATCGTCGTCCTCGTCTTCGTCTTCGTCCTCGTCATCCTCGTCATCTTCATCTCCATCCTCCCCATCTTCTTCTTCACTATCCTCTCCCCAAGGCCATTCTCCGGTTTGCATGTACTGTTTCCACTGGGGTATTACTCCCATCTCCTCCATATCAAGCATGTCCAACTGCTGACACAATACACACCAAAAGTCCATCATGCACTTGTGATAGGCCAGCGGGTCACGGCAAGTGTAACAACGGTAAAATTCGACCGGACAAATGAGACAGAAATAGGTAAGACATGCACACACCGTACGTGCTGAGGCCATGGCTGGCATGATAGAACGTACGACGCAATCGAAGACGTTGGGATGGTAGACTTTCAAGTGCATTTGTAGCCAGTCGTCGCAACAGACGGCGAATCGCCAGCATGGTACGCAAATACAACACATTTTTTCGTGTTCCACCTGTGATACAATTTACATCAGACTTCATGTGGTTGTTGTATGGTAAACTATACTGACCTGCTGTGTTTTATTGATTTTGATGTTCAAGCTGGATCGGAAGGATCACGTGAGGATCACGGTTGATGTAGGTTGGGAAGACTGGAGCTAGATGCCCTTTTGCTTAGACAGATAGATGAGGGGTAGACAGTTGTCTGACTCGCCCATCTGTCTGTCTTCTGGCATGGTGGTGCTGAGCGCAGTGATTCACTTCCCCGAGGTGATGAAACAGTGCTATTCCTTACTGCAGTTCCTTACAAAACCGAAAAAGCAACAGCTATCCTAGGAAGTTCACGCGTAGAAGTAAAAACCAGTTTAACCGAGAATTGTCTTGCAAATAATCCTGATCACTCATGCGTTTACTAATTTGTGCTGTTTAAAATGGATCAGTTTCATAGAGTACCACACGACATACGACAACCGTAAGAGTACATTTGAGTTGTAGGCATAATTGGTCAAGTTTTGCACTTCAAATATTACAAAACGGTTACAAGTATCCGGTAATAGTAAAAAATCCAGATGCGCTTCAATACGGACGAAGGTATTCTGGACACGAAACAGTACAGGGGGATGTAAGTGTCCACTTCTGGCTAATTGAAAGATGAATCTCAAGGCCACTTTGAAAATAACAGACTTATAGATAGACAGTCTTCCACTACTAAGCTTTTTTGCCAACCTAAAAACTCGGAACTCTTTTTCTCTTGCATCTGAGATCAAAATTGATTAGGGAAGAGATTTCGAAGAAAGATCGCAATTCAAAAGAGCCTGGTGCTATGGATGGCTGTTGTACTTCATTCTTGATTGAGCTCACTGGGCAAAACTCGGTTCTTCAGTTTTCACTGAAGGCTTTATCTACGTGGCTGGGCCGCTTCACAATACAGCACTCGTTTATATGAATACCCAGCCGCAAACTGCTAAGAGTTCATTTAGGTTGCACGATTTGAGAGTATACCGTCATATATCAATCAGATTTCCTTAAGAAAGACGTCCTTGTAAGCAGTAGGAAATAGCCTACTGTATTTTACTAAATGAATAAGCAGGAGAATCGAATAATTACCCGGAGATGATTTTGTTTGAACCTTTGATTTATTTAGTACGCCAGGTCTACACAAGGTCACCGAACTCTGATCATCGGTTGGAGTCCTAAATGCAAAAGTCCGTCAAGACAAAGGTATACAGGAACTCAGGTGTAGAGCACAGGATGGAAGACGCTTTTCAGCTCTACGACATTCTGGTTCAACAGATTCACACAAGATTTTTTGACAATAGCGCTACAGAGTCCTTAGTGAAGAACTTGCAGTATTGATAGTAAATTATCTAAGCGTCTTTCAGATTTCAGACAGCGCTTTATTGCAGTTTTCTTGTACAAGTTTTGCTTTGTTTGGCAGCAGCTGCTGCGTCACAGGTTTGGATTGACAGATGCAATTTACCATCAAACCTTAGCGGAAACTCTCGGTGTTCTGGAGAAGCACTAGTTTGATTTCAGAGCTTACAGCTAACAACATTCAGAAGGACTATGACCATGGAGATGTGCAAGTTCTCTTTTGGAGAAAATCGCTTTACCCACGGCTCCATGATCCAAGCTGGCGTCCAACAGTTCCAGGGTCTGCTACAAGCTCCGAGTAAGCGGTCGAAGTAGCTCAATTCTATGAATGATGTAACATGAAGAAGGTATCTTCAGATGGGCGGAACTGTGTGAATTTATAAAACCAAGAGCTAAGAAAGCAGTGAAACGGGGATAAACAGAGGAATAGAAAACTGTAAACAGCGGGCATCTGAATGGAAATTTCCCTTGGGAATCACGAGGTTTCTGTTAAAGTGACCTCATTAGCTCTTCTGCCACCTGGATGTTCAGTGTTATATAAATGGTATTTTTGAAGGAAGTTCGCAGTGCTCATTGTCATGTTAGTATTCGGAAATTTTCAGGATGCTGTCTGGCAATTATCTTGAACGTACTTGAACTGGGGAGGAAGATTAATTCAGACACATCGTGGGGAGCATACATGCAGTACTATCTCGTTAAAGACCAAATGCATTAGACAGATGTCTCTGAGATGAAACTGAGCCCACTGATACTGCACCGTCGTTGAGGTTGTTGCACACTGAGTCCAGGGCAGTCCCAGGTCTGGACTACCTGACCGTCGAAATTCATCCTAGAGTTCTGGCTATGCATGTGCCCGTGTGTCAGCAGTAGTGTACTTTGCTGGACTTCAGTTAAGACCACACGAACCCGGATTAAGTAAAAACGAACAAACCAGCAAACGAAATGATATAATTTTGCGTGGCGCATATGGTGGTGTTGTTTCGGGACAATGGGCGAAAAATCCGCAGGTGGCTCAGGTACCTTCGTTGTGTGGGGCAGTATTGCCTCCATGTATCCATCTGGCAATGGATGTCATTAAGATTATTCCAAGCCAATCGGATGCAGGTGATACAAGATAAATTCCGCGACATACATCATCACCGAGGAGACCGAATGTAGAGCAATTTGTCGATGACTGAGGCGAATCTTTGGCAGGGACCAGAAAAAATCGATTTTGAAGTGAGTAAATACCAGAATAAAGTTAAGTTAACTTCTGACCCATAACATGTATGGTACATTATCGCAGCTGCATTCCTCAGAAACTTCCAGGAATGGTCACCAGAGGCAAACAACAAGGCAGAATTTCCGGTCCACACATCTTGGCTCACAATAACTAAGCGGACTTAAACTGCCATGCCAAAGAGTGCATGCTTTTTCTGAATTTAAGAAGCCCTGTCTATAGGTGAAGACTGCTGTATTGTGTATTGTTTGTCTTACGACCGATAAGAGGTATAATAGGCTGGTGAAATACGAATGCTTACGTTTTTCCACCGAGATCGGAGATGATTTCGACTTCTCAAATATTTGAATGTCAACATTTTGGAGTACAGTTCTTTGAGTCCAATTGGGTAGAACAGGTAAATACCAGTATCATCTGAAGCCTCATATTGTACCATTCCAATCACGTCCCCACATACAACTGCAAAGGAAGCCGAGATTAGTAGCATCTTGTATCGTTTCATTCTTGAGTAAAGAAACTGGAGCTTCAAGGACAAGAAATAATTACTTCAAGAGCAGTAAAGTCAACGGCTTTGTAGTCACATTTAGATCACTAATTATTTGTGGTTGTAGAAAGCGAATCAGAAATCAAGAAATGAATGTGCCGTCTGATTTCAATGCGGCTGAGTGCTATTGAAGTTTTAGGGCGCGGAGCGACATTGTCCATAGCAGGGACGAAGCATTTGCTAACCGCTATCTCAGCTCCATGCACATTTCAACTGTCACCTGACCGATAGGTGATAAAGTAGACGAACCCCTCAGATATAGTGCCTGTATTGGTGCCGCCAACTTTTACCTCAGTAAAAAACGGTTTTAAAACCACAACAGCTTCCAGAATGATTATCGGGTTGTTCAGTTGAATTTTTTCTCCTGTTTTAAGACATCATCATCATCATTGCCAGCTGTAATAACCGCGTACTCGTCGTACGGTGGTTGTAGCTGCCGCAGTTTCGTTCACCGATGATTTGGGGGGNGGTAGCTGCGCATTGCAGGCGGGAGCTGATAAATTGGTGCATAAATCCAGCACTGTCAGTGGGCTGTCAAGTGGGGGTGTTGGAAAAGGGGCTATGCATTGAAGGCAATATCTTGGATGCACAAGCGCCATTGAAGGCGCGACTGAGCCATGTCTGACAATGTCTCTAGCCATTGATGTGGCATGCAGCTAAATTGACGAAATGCAGCAATTTACAAATTACGTTGATTGATAGAATCGCTTGCCTTCAAATAGATGTGTCGCACAAAGATCACCTCACGACTCAGCCGACAGCATACCGGGATGAAGTTTCTTGACACGCCACAAATTCGTGTGATGGTTTGTAGATAAACGTAGTTTGGTGATTTGGTATCATTCTGTTGTGTACCAAGCTCACGTTTCTTGCACTAGAAGAACAAATTCACGTCTCCTTGTAATTACTATGTATTTACCTCAAATCAGCCACATACATATTGGAGCCACATAACTTGAAATAATGTCAGTACAGAGCCCTTATCTGAGAAGTTGCAGATACACTCTACAAGTAGAACTCTCTGGTGCCTGTTTTTGGATACTGCACGCAATGTGGAATTAAAGACCATACGTTCAGTTTACCTAATCTAAATGGACTCAGTTTGCCGGAGAACCTGGTCGAAAAGAAAGTGGCGTACTGCGTATGTTCGAAATACTCACCTCCGAAGGTCCGAACATTAAAATGATGTCATGAGTCAAAAATTTTCCCTCGTGACCGAACAGTCAAGTAAAGGATGAGATGTGGTGCCGTAAATGGGGTTTCTACAATTGAAGTGCCTTCTGGCAAAGGTTGGCTCCGAAGCTGAAACCTACGCCTGTCCGTTTTTTTTACTAATTTATAGATGTCAGACCTGGAAACTACAGTGCGGAGATATATATACAATCTTCAGATGTTCGATCCCCGATATCAGAGATTGGTAATCAAAACAAGATGACCTTGTTGAGTCTCCGATGAAAAATCACACGATAGCTGGCAGCAATCATTCTAAAGATTACTTCGTGAATCCCATCAACTCAAGTTTTTGTCGCAGTTTTTGTTGTCTGTGGGAGCAACTGAAAACCTGATTGTCTGCCGTCATTTCCGAAGCTGACTATCATGGTTTCTAGGTTTTTCACGGTATCCGTCTTTGGAAACAAAAGTGAGCCACCATTGTACGGATCTTTCTGCGGCCTGTCAGGTGGGGCGAATGCAGAGCAGGATATTCAGAAAATTGGCTTACCCTGAAGGAAGAGTCAGTTGCATTAATATGAATTAAGTAGTTACATGATAAATAGAATGAGCTATACATAATTGGGATAACTCAGTTGTGGAAATCATCTAACTAATCAATAGGAATTTCTGGTCTGAACCATCGCATGTTCTTTTCAGTTTAAGGATATGATAATACTTCTGTAATCAGCCTAAATCCTAGTATCTCAGTATCTTCTTGCAAGGGCTTGTAGCAACCCAGTCACCCACATACTTGACTGTTCAGCTCACAGTCGCTCACTTGATCACGAGACTTGCCTTTTTCCATACTCACAAACCACGTCACATTAAGCGGACTCGTCGGACATCGATTGTCTACACCGCCTAGTGAGCGTAGCAACTACTCATGTGCTAACGCGCCCACGTACGCGCAAACGGACCTAGATATAAGGAAATCAAACACAGTCGGCACACAGACTCGCGCGCGCGCGCAGGGAGCAGGGAGTCAACCCCTCCACAAGTCCACGGACAAGTATGGAACACGTGTAGCAGTCGCACTGCGGAGAAAAACACGTTCCCGTCGTCCGAACTTTCACCAAAGGACTCTCACATACGATAAGTTCCTTTTTGACTCGCTCCCATTTTCGCAATGCATTCATTTTTATACGTGTCACAACCCACCACTGTCAACCATGCAAAAAACTTTTATTAGTGCATACGCCTTCTGATTTGTATTATGGCTATCACCACCTGTGCACTAACAGGCTCCCTCCACAGTGAAGTGGTCTTCTTCGCAAAGTTTCCCGCCGATCCGGAAGTGGTACGTGATTTCCTTCATGAGAAGCAACCGTCTAGGAGAAGTCAGTGGGGATCGTTTGGCATCTCCCATGGCGTGGCTTCAATTGGGATGGACGGGTTTCCAGTAAAACTCATTTCTATAGAAGAACTTTTGTCTGCCTTTTCAAGATAGTGGAATCTTCTTAGAGAAGACTTTCCTTACACAATCACAATGTTCTTTTTCCATTTGATGGTTCTCCTTGGCCAACCATTATATTAGACGCTGTCGACGTTGATGCTGATGAAAGTGGTCTGACTTTCATTCCATAAGATATGAAGTAAATCTCAAAGCACACAGTGATGGGACATTTATTGAATGAGATAAAGTTGTAAAAACACATGATTGTTTACTTACTTAATAGTCTCTCTATTTTAGTTTCTTTAGGCGTCGGACATTCAGGGTGTTGCTCAAGAGCGTCTTCCACAATCTTTCGAATGGCTGCTCGAGATAGAACGTAGCTGGCTGAGTTATAGTAGGGACCCATTGGGGGCTCCTGAAACAAAGAAGGAACACAAAAATTAACAGCGGACCTGACGTATCTTGGTAAACAGGAGAGCGTTTCGTGTCACAAGTGAGATGCACTGTACCTGTTCAGTCTTTCTAGACAAGAGTTGAAAGCATGCACATCATGTATACCCGCTGATCTACGACCATTGCGCATATAACAATTCCACAAAAGTTACAGTTAAAATTGTCGAAGTGTGTAAATTTCACTATCTCTGATGGGCTCGAAAGTGAGGGGAATATCCGGACGCAGAACAGGAATGACTTAGTAAAGAGACAGCCCAGCGCCAACTTGTTCAATATCCAAATCTTAACTGTTGCTGAAAGCGTTTATTCAAGTGCAGCTTGAAAGAATCCGAAGGTTGTCCAATCACGAGTCTTCCGTTTAGGGCCTCACTGCCCCATCTAAACCATGTGTGTGATACATGCATCAATTATGAGGTTGTGAATTGTTTGAGTCGGGAGGTTTGGCCGATCAAATACGGTTTTACTAATCCTTACTATGGTAGACGTAGTGTTTGGTTAACTTTGTTTTTCTGTTGCTGAAAAGCAAACACACGGCCCGAATATAAGCATGCTCACCTGCACAAACGTGGAAAGTGAGGTACGTCCAGCAGGCGAGTATGGAGTGGCTGGCATATTCGATGTCCTGGGTTCAGACTCCGGGAAGGCGGAGAAAATACACCATTTTTGAGGCCTAATAAGCGCCACATTCGGTTGTGCTGCTTGCTCCTCTAGGTATGGACTAGCCAGAATAATTAGATCAGGACAAGAGGGAGACTGCTTGGTACAGGGGTGAATTATGTTGTGTCGAATATACAGAAGCTTGGAAAAACGCTGATTGATCCAGGCCAACGTCGAACAATTGCGTGGGATTATTGGTTAGACAGTTAACAAAGTGCTGAATTAGAGAGGAAGTTTTATGTGATAATCTACTGTTGGGTAACTCTACTCATTTGTATATATAAAAATAGCCCAAGAAAGTGAGGTTCTTGATTCATTTTACCCTGCCCCTAAGAAGAAACCTTCCTTGAAGACGCTTTCTCGATGTAAAGAGACACTTTTCCAGACATCTGTGTAAACTTCGCGGTTCCAAAAGTGTGTCTAAACCTTCCCTAAAAGCACTTTGGACAGACAAGCCAACTACGCTGGGCGTTATCCGTTGACGTTGGACGTTAACCAAGCACAGCCACCAGCCACAGCTACGCACGACTAAGCTCCATAAAGACAAGTTAACTATGTAATATACAATCTCATGTCCTTTTGAGGATACGTCAGGTAAACCTCTTGGACATTATTACATATTTATTACAGAAATGAAAAAAATCGTTCGTTGTCTCGCTGCCATGCCACCTGAAGGAAGCAAGGGGGCCAAATACTGCCCGGTTGCCCAAGCTTAGACAGAAGTCGAAGTGCAGAGGTCCGGATCTAACCACGGACCTTCCAGTCAGTAAATTCTTTTTCTATCCACTGAGCTATTTTGACTCCTTACACAAACGGCAAGCAATTTCCACTGAATGTCGGACAAACCTCGATTACGAAAACGTTTACCTTTCAACAGTCACAACTTCAATTAACTCGGCGACATGTTTATCCAAATAAGATTCTCCACTTCTCTTGTGTTTCAGGCGCCTAGGTGTGGGAGTAGTTCACCTCCATAAACTTTAGTGCTTAGTTGCTAGAAACTTCCTTGTGTCTGCCTTTGTTAAGACATTGTGAAGCTCCCACATTTTCTCTCCTTATTTGTTACTCCAGCCCTACTTTTGTGTAGTTTATGTGCACTTTCTTTGTTCTACCGACTTTGTCTATTCGAGGTCACTATGTCGCTTATGAGCGCTCCTCTGTATGCATAAAAACACACGTGTTTGAAACTGTCCTTCACACTGTTTACAACACCTTTGTAAGCCAAGTTGATCACCAGCTGATGGGGAGAATATGCGGCCAAGTTTTGTGTATTTTTATGTTTTATATCGTTTTTATATCTTTTTTGTTAATAGCACTGTATGGAAACTCCAACCCTGTTTTGCCTATTAGGAGGTTCTGATAATATGCGTCACTCTTATCAAAGACTGTTATTCCTATCTTTGACCACTGTTTTATAGGTTAGAGTCAGATGTCACTTACTTGAAATTTATGGCCCATAATGTGCGGTTCTTCCGGTAGGTGGGACTGCATTTGAAGCTGAAGATTTTCCATTACCAAGTAGGTTTGTGATTCCGCATGAAAGTAGAAGTCGTAGAACTCCACATCAGTGTAAAGACGGTGAATAACCGAATTCAATTTTGACCAGGCCGCATTTGCACCGGCTAGAGATGTATGAAATAATAAGCTATGTAACCTTTCACGAAGAAAAAATACACACGAATGTAATCAGTAGAACAGTGTATGAAACGAGTGATGATATTCTGAAGTTCCCAGCCAGCTGGACCGTAAATAGAACAACACAGCACCCAAGCGTTTCGTGATCTCCTTCATACTTCTCTACCAAGTCAAAGGTTGGTCAGCTCTCTGGTTACGCCACTCCGAATTGGGCATGGAAAACAGCACTCTCTTTGGCAAACGATGGTTCGGCATACGTAACACACGTCCCAACCAACGCAGCTTCTGGTGCTGGACACATTCTTCAATGGAAGTAACCGTTGCACAACCGAAAAGGCGCCTTCTAACTGTCTCGCTACGGATTCGCCGACACCAACCCACACGAGCTATGGTTCTGAGACAACGATTATCGAATACCTGAAGACGTCTCAGCTCCACTGCTCGAATAGGCCAAGCCTCACAACCATACAACAAAACAGCCCGTACTGTAGTTTGGTACACACGTCCCTTGAGATCCAGGAATAAACAATTCTGACGCCATAGGTGTCTCAAATTAGCAACAGTGGCCCGAGCCTTTCAGATTCGTGCATTCACCTCATCTGTCACACTACAATCAAAACTTATTTCATATTGAAGACAGTTTTCTCTACTTAGTTCGCCTGACTGATGACGTCATGCGCTCCACCTGTGCTGGTTCATAGTCCCTGTGTGCAGGTCACCGAATCATTATTCGCTATTTAAGTAAACTATATCTTACGCTTTTTATTCAGTCTGTTTCAGACTCCCTCTGCATGTTCAGTAAGCAGTTATTGGATTGCTTCGCCTTAATCTTTGTACACTTATTCCGGTCTGTGCAACTCTCAGATTATATGGGTAAAAATAAACAGTAACATCTGGCCGTTGCCTTATTCCGCAATATTTATCCATCTTTTATACTTTAAGACCGCTAAAACCCACACTAAACCGTCCTAGAATCAGGTAAAGTTGTGCCGCGCTCGACACAAAAAATTCCTTCTTCGGTAGGAAATACTAAGCTCTTCCGTAGTAACTAACGGGTGGTCCCCTGACTTCAAAGAATAACTGAAATCCGTAAATGAAAAAAATTATGGGCAAAAATCTTTCTGAGCAAATTTATGCAGATTGTTAGTTTTTTTCGCTGATTACTAATAGAAATCGCTAACCCTTGAATTGTATTCAAAAGTGATTCGTACATCGCTAGCGTTGTCAGTCAACTAACTGATAGGACCACGGGACTCTCATACTCCATGTTAGTCTTAGCCAATAGGGGAGTGAACTGTAACCATCACATTCAACCTGAATAATACCCTTTTATATTTCGTCCGAATTACTACTTTCTATATCACGTCTGAGTTCGGTGAAGAGAAATCGAGAAGACCTCCAACTGCATCTGACTGAGGTTATTCTCGTCGCATTTTTTGGCGACGATCCGCACTCCTAGTGTATTAGGACATCTAGTTGTTGCCTAGGTGTGAACTGATGGTAGTGGATGACACCGAGGATATTTGAGTAAACAAGGTCGCAGCGGAATATGCTGGGATAGGCTGCAACCAGTAAAGATACCAGTAAAGACCAGGGTGCATTGTTTTTATTTTTCTTGTGGCCACTTACAAAATTAGTCTCTGTTTGCCCTCTAAAATGATGCTTTATTTTTCCTAATACAAAAGAAATTGATGACGAATTTTTCGCTCTGGTGCAGTACAACTATCCACCAGAGTATCAGGAACAAGCTTGCTGTTGACCTCTTTCTATTAAAAGCAATACGAAGGGAATAACCGAACAGGTATTGCTACAAGAAATAAGTGGTTGGAAGATTCGCTCCCAATGAACTAGTGTTTCCTCAGAGAATTCGGAGGGGATATTTCCACGAACCGCCTGGTCCTTCCGAGCAAAGGTTTGGCAGTTCGTATAGCGTCCAGATGGAGAAAGCAAATAAACATCCGGACTTTGGCAACAACTCTCGTTCATGCGCGGCGGGAAATATCATCATCATCATCATCATCATCATCATCATCATCATCATCATCATCATCATCATCATCATCATCATCATCATCATCATCGATAGCATGACATCAGTGTTCAACACCGATGCTGCTGTGTAGCCATGATTTATTTGAAAGCCCTATTGTAAAAAAGAGTAAAGGTGGACGGGCAAGGGACTTAGTGCCAGCTTACCACAATCATTCCGAGGTGCCTATACCTCCAGACATTCACTCAGACAAATAACCATCCGGAATTTGGTAACAGTTGTCTCTCATGCGCGGTAGGAAATCTGAAAATCGTCAAAGCTAGCACAATTTTTCCTTCAAGGTTCTACAACTCTTTTCTTCACCAATCGCTAGTTGAAGTAAAGAGTCTTAGAAAAACAACGATCCTGGTCTTCCCATCTCGGTCTGCCGAGTGCTGAACAGCATCAGCGTGTTTGAGTCTAGCGGTGCAACGGAGGTATTCGAGGCATAATCAAGCTCTTCAAAATACACCTCTTAACCGACGATTAAGTTAAAGGATCGCTCTACTACAGATGAGAGCTTTATTTATTCACAGGGGAAACATGAATGTGACGTAATGTAACCTTTTTCAGCGCTTCTTTATTCATTTCAGTTGTGTGTCAACGAATAATGTAAATCTAGGATATGCACCACATTTTTAGATCCAAAGAATCACTGGTATTTTTTCGGTTACCCCGATTTCATCACGATTACACCAACTAGAAAGTTCAGATTGTTTTGGCTTTAATACCGTACTGTGGAACTTTCTTTTCATGTCGACAATAGCAGGGTTATTTGTATTTAGATGAGAAGGGCTGCGGAGATACGGAGAGAAATTGTTTCCGTGTTAGAAGGGCGAGTATCATTGCAAAGAAAAGTCAACCTTTTTCCGGTCTAGGTTGTTCTTGTTTGCTTCATAATTCAGACTGTGTTTGGGGAAAGAACCACCATTCTGCACCCAATTGTTAACAGCCCAAGAGTTCTGTGATAGAAGAATCGTGGGGGAAACTCCAGACCATGGCTCGATACACATACGTGCTTTAAAAGGAGGATGGAGTTTTGCACACCATCATGACTGTTTGTTAATGCTAGATATCATGAAAACGTGTTTTTAGATTTCATAGATCCAGGAGTCCCTCGTCGGTACGACAAAATCATCATGATCTGCTCACAGCTAAATTGGAGTCCTGTGCATTGAAGAATGAAAGGACCAAAAGTGAGAAATGTTTATATGCATTAAGGCTCCAGCCAATTAGAATTGTAACTTTTGTTTAATGATTCACAACGAGAGCAAATGTACTCACTCACGCACAATGCTCAGCCTTGGAATTTTGCGCCCATTCTCAAACCAGAGTCTTTCACATCGACGACCCCACGTATTCCGGATGTGAATAGTCGTAAAGTTGGATTTCGCATCAACGTAGCACAAAATTCGTGCGCGACGAGCGCCTGGATCTTGTTGGTGCATGATCGGTATGGGATGGTCACATTTTTGGCTGGTGTAGAATAAGCGAAAAAGCCCCACTGGTTCATCTTCGGTCCTGGACAATAGGACTGCGTGTGCTACCAGCACACCAAAAAGGAACGGAAATATCAGGCGACCTGGAGATTGCCTCACCTTTTGATGGACCCCGACAGACCTATGTGATAGAAAGAGAAGGGTGAGAAAGCCATAATCGCATACTGGCGTTCACAACCGATTTCACTTTGATCCACCAGAATCATCGCTGAAATAAAAAATGTGACAAGTGGTTCCTTTGTTCGCTTTATTGTCCGTCTTTCGAAGTGAACCTTTCACAGGTAATATGTGTAGAAATGGCACGTACACATGAACTGCAGAAAACTTTGAGAGGGACAGGAAAGCACGCCTTCTTGTGCGGGAAGCTCCTCATCCCCCCAAAAGAACTCCAGTGGGTTGCAAACCTGTCTTGGTGGTCGGAATTTAGCTCTGTATTTATCTTGTCAGCCACTCTCCTAAAGTCCGCTCAGGACGCTGATGGGGAACAGTCCCACGAGGAACACTGAGTTTGTCCTACTGAGAGTGCGAGAACAGTCTCCCCAAGGCGACTATCATCTCCGTATTTATGGCAGCAGGGTTGCTGTCTCGTCGAGAATTAAAAATGGCGGAAATCAGGCGTCCTAAGGTTGACCATAACCTACGGGCACATTATTCAGTACGACCAAAGTACTTTTATTACCTAAGGGTCACCGAACCAGGTCGGTCCCCACTTTTTTGTAGGCTAGACATCTTAGTGGATTGCTGAACAAGTCCATTATCTGTATGCTGCTCTCTGCGGAAGGGTGCATCTTTGTTCTCACACTATGAAGCGAAAAGACAGAGACTTACTGCGGTGTTTTTGTTCATCGGCACCTCCTTCGGCACTTGCCTTTCATCAGCCCTTATCCGGGGCTTCAGATGAAACACCTAGTAATCAGCTAATTGGTTGGCAGACAGCGTTCTGCACAAATCTCTAAAGCTGCTGTGAGGTGCTGATGGTCGTACAACTTCCATGTTGGTTCTAGGCTTGCTGTTTCGCCCACTATGATATATCATAATTCAAGGTAGCTTGAGACAGTCCTTTATGGTGGAAATGTGGTAGAAGTTTTCACCAAATGTTTCACAAGGTCACACGACAATATTCGGGAGGGAGTGAGAAGCACCAAGCTATGAATTCTCGATCGTGATTAGCTGACATTATGATCACTCAAGGCTTACCTTCGTTTGGTTCGCGGCCCTCAAGTGATGTATCCATTCAATCAACGTAGTGTCCGGTTATTAAAGTGACTGGCCTCCGGACAAAAATACGATACAAATCCGATGTTTAATAGTGAAACGTACGCAGGACTAACAAAGAACAACTCGACATTCCGTCACCTTGATAAAGCTGTATGACAGAGTTGGCACTTACGCACAGATACCAAAAGTGCACTGAATCAGGCTTCTGTGGTGTCGGCTACTGTGATTGCTACATCGAGACATGGACGCTTCAGGGACTGCTGGTAATTCAGTTTATCAACAGTGTCCGGCAGAATCCTTTGGAACAAATGGATAGATAGAATCCCAAACACCGAATTCCTCTGGGTGGCGAACGGTGTTGGAGTTGAAGGCAGTCTGGTGCGAAACCAGCTCGTTGGGAGTCGGAACTCCCATCCAAAAAACTTGTTCAATTCAACTGAAGAATGCAGCTCAAAATCAAGGACGCCCAAAATTCCACTGCCGGAAACTGCTTCAGGTAATTTTGGGAAACTCTGACCCCCACTTTAGGTCATAGGAGAACCTGGCGTTCAACAAAAAATTGTTGCGGACCGATTTGGGAACGGCCTCTCATGGAAATGTTGGAATCTTTGAGAGGCGACGCGTCGTTGTGCCACTCAACTAGGCAGCCATACGGAAGGGTCTTAATCTCCTTAGTGCGGACTCAGTCATGTGATTTTGCAGATTCACGTGCCCTAACTAGATCAGTTTGTGGGACGTCAGGAGCACTTATCGGCCTAGTCACTATATCTGGAAGCGAGATGATTTTGCTGTTTTAATTTAATTTTTCCAGCTACTCTCATTAGCAGTGTTGGAGTTGGAATATCCCTTGATTAGTTACCACCACCTTGATGGTACGTTATTGGGAACTTTTGTTTTTACTCGCAAGATACTATACCAGAAGAGGTGAGGTTTTAAGCCGGAACTGAAAATAATTGGCGACAGACGCTGGTTTTATACGGTAAGTCATTGTCGCCGGTGTCCGTTTTCATGGCATCACGCCTAGACTGGCTGGTGGCTTGCAGCAAACCTCTGCACGTCCGCCTAAAATGTACATTCGTCAGTGATTTGACCAGCATTGACGGGTAAATCTGATTTGGATCCATGAGAGTGGGTGTGCGGTTGACTTTCTGGAATGTGTTTGCTTATTTCAGAGTACGACGTGTGCAATACATGTTCGAATGTCATTTCAGGCAGATTTCTGTTTACTTCCATAAGCCCTTAAATATTGTCATCTATCAGGAAGGTAACCACCGAAAGTTTACTAAATAAAACTGCATAAAATAACCATAAGTTGCTGAATAAAAATGTTTGCGAAGAGGAGCAGTCATGAAAGCCGGTTTATTCGACTCATTTTTTCAACACGTTCATGTCATGATGTCTCATAAAAATGACGACTTCAGCGGATCTAAGGAAAGAATAGAGAGTATCCTTGGTACATCTTCCATTCTCAGTGCTTGTACCATGTTAGCGCAGGTACAGGAGTTTAGATTCAGTCACCATTGTCAGCTGTAATAACCGCGTACTCGTCGTGCAGTGGTTGTAGCTGCCGTAGTTTCGTTCATCGATGTTTTTTTGGGGAGGGGAGGATGGGTACAGTGGGCTGTCAAGTGGGGGGTTGGTGGGGGGGATAGGTACAGTGGGCTGTCATGCGGTGAGGGGGTTGGAAAAGGAGCTATGCATTGAAGGCAATAGCTTGGATACACGAGCGCCATTGAGGGCGCGACTGGGCCATATCTGACAATGTCTCTAGCCATTGATGTGGCTCGTCTCGGGGTCCCCATCCAGGAAGACGGCAGTGACCAGCGCAGCTGAGTTTGCTGGTAATGGCTTTCATACTTCGCTGCCAACTCATTGTTTGACCGCCTCTGGCTCTCTTCCACCCTTCACGTGGTTGTGCTGTTTTTAGCCTTAAAATTTTTGTGGTAGTTAAGTTTCCCTGATAAATTTTTGGGTAAACTGTGACATCCCAGCATTGCAACTATTGGCTTGGTCGTTTTGAATAATCCTGTGCTGTTAAAGAAACATGTCTCATACATGCATGTCTAGGTCTACCATTCTCGATCTTGAGTAGTTGCACCTTTAGTGAAACGAATGTTACTTCAAACGAATTAATATGGTTAGCGCAGCGAAACATTCCTGAAATCCTTTATGTTTGCTCATCACAGTAGATCCCTCAGAACTGCAGACAAAGCGTAACTTATTCGGATGCATTTCCAAGATCGTTTGCTTACTGCATGCCTGGAATCTTTCGTTCTATTTCCATTCGGAAGGCACTTGTAAGTCTTTGAGGACGATTTCCTGAAACTGCCTGTTGACCAGTTTGCCGACCAGGCTACTAGCATCTAGCTGACTCTGAAGGCCGTAACAAGGTTTACTGATCGCGCCGATAGAATTCGGCTGCTGATCTATCGGGCCAGTGTGGAACGTGACGTGAAGCCGTGTACACTCTACCACAGCCAGTTCATCTATCGCCAAAATGCGTGAACTTAAGATCCGTTTCTAGGTTTTTGTGATTTTTTTTTGAAGTCGTCTACTGTTCCGCATCAGATTGGCATCGTCCAGCACTGTGCACAGAAGCATTCCTGAGTAAGATGCCAATGAGACTTTGTGATGCATTGCTCATAAGGTTGCCGAAAATTCGTCGACAGCCCACGACCGGTTTCTCCCTTTTTGGGGCTCGTCAGGTAGGCGCAGTCCCCGAGTTTCTGTCAACCTCATGTTCTACTTGAAACCAAATTGCACGAACTTAGCGAAATACACTCATTTGCAAACTACCTGACGAGCCCCAAGAAGGGTAAAACCGGTCATGGGCTTTCGACGGATTTTCAGCAACCTTATGAGTAGTACATTACAAAGACATACATGTATCGCGATTTCTCGAATATCCTAGCGGCTGAAACATGGGGCGGCCTGGTGCAGTACATTCAGTTGCCTGGAAACATCAAAAGCGAGTGATTCAGCTGGGTTCTAGGTGAGTCTCTCGAAAAACCAAATCAGTTTGCAAATGAGTGTGTTTCGCTAATGTCAATGTTCCTGTCTTCTTATTCTCGTCTACTAGGTAATTGTATCCAAGTTTTATGCTCATAAGATTCAGATAGTGACCAACCCTTGACTTGGCAGAGGAGTATGAAGGAGATCACGAAACGCTCGGGTGCTGTCGGTGCTACTCGCCTTCCAGGATGGGGACCGCGTGATCCTCACTGTGCCTGATTGGAGACACTACAAGATATGGCTGCCAACCAACGTCAGTGGCGTTCTTGTTGTCAGTTTCTATCCAGATCGCCTGAGTGAGTGTCTGGAGGTGTAGGCACCTCATAATGGTTGTGGTAAACTAGCACTAAGTCCCTTTCCCGTACACCTTTATTCTTTTCTATACAACAAGGCTTTCAATTAGGTCATAGTTGTATGGCAGTGAAGCATCGGTGTTGGACACTGATGTCATGCTATTATTATTTTATTATTATTTTGGATAAACGGATGTTAGAGGGTGACATTTTGTCAAAACGAGTCAGTTGGCTGATGGCAAACCTGCAGCTGATTCCAGAAAAGAGAAAGCCTTGAAGGAGTTTTCACCTTTGCGGAGGCTTCTGGTATACAGGTGTATACTTACGTTACATCTTTACTAGGAACTATGGGCTACCTTCGGAACCTTGCTTACTCTGACCAGCCCTTTGAAACACGCTTTTTCGTCTGCGTGTGTGTCACGTAACACTTAGATATTGACTTACTAGGTACCACTCACTGATTGTTTATCCGAACCAGACATAGGTTCTCATGAAGGACATTATAAAAATAACATTCAAAGCGTCTGACCCGATAATTAGCACACTTTTATCACGTCTGACAGTGATGATTTGTGGGAACATTTGGTCAACGCCTTCGATAGTCAACCATTTCGCTCAGTCATTTAGATTGCATTGGATCAGTCAAATTGTCTGATGAAAGGAGCCTTGCAATAAAGGGGATTTGTTTGTATGGCGTACAGCCGCAAAAGAAACCAAATAAACTAGTGCAACGAAGGCAATGCCTTTGAAGTTGGTTACTGAATATCCCAAGTTAGTAGTCCATGCAGGAACCAATGAGACTCAGCGGTGCTGCACGGCTGATTTACAATGGTGCAGTTTAGTTGTTCTCCAAGCTCACCTAATCTGGGCATTATAAGTTAGATTGTCACATCGTCCTCCAGAAAAATCAAGGGTTTTCGGCACGCAGTTGATATTGTCTGAGGTTATGCAACGCCAGATAGTAGTCTACAGGGAATTTAAGACTAAATTATCAAGATTCATGAGAGTATTCACGGACAGACCAATCAAGCGGTAGGAATATCACAGGAAGAGCTAGAAAGAATCCTCCTAATTGGGCGGAAAGAGAATTCTATGTGGTAATTCAAGTGAAATGGCGAAGTTTAAAGTTCAAGGCATTTTTCCGAACAATATATACATCACTTTGCCCTATATATTGGCAACATCCATGTGGGCAGTTCACAGTAACTCGAAAATATGTGTCCGTTATACGCCTCCTGTACAACTCACCTCGCGGACATACAGTAGTTTTAGCCCAAACGTTTGGCTTCACGTGAGTATTTAAACAGAGATCAATAATTGGCAAACCAATCAATCACACAGATAACAAATGGGGAATACCTTTGGTCTTAGCGAGTGATACAGCTGAAGTTTCTTTTCCAAGTCGATTTAAGCTCGTGGAGTTTAACTACCTCTTGAACCTGAGGAAGGATTGGACCGATGGTGGGCTGTTGAGGAGATTTTACCAGCTTAACAAGTGCTGTTATGTCAGTTTATGAACTCGTGTCAATTTGAACGTGATAACGTTGTGACACTCAGTCATAAGGCTTACAACGAAAACCAATAATCGCAAAAGTGACCTATATTTTTCACATCAATCCTAATGAAGCATAACATTTCCACCTCCGAAGCAAGTGTGTAACTTTAAGGGTGATTTTCACGGGTTTGCAAAAAACTAAGATCTCGGTGAAAACTGAGGCGAAGGAAGTGAACTTTCCAGGATGAGATTATAGGAGGGAGAATAATTCACAAGAGAAAAGAAGCTTCTACCAGGTCTCATTGAAAAGCAGAAAAATGCGTTGGGTATAAGTGTTTGCGGGATTCGGACTGCCCCATTCCTGTCCCTTAGCAGCTTTTCTGGCCCACTGGCACTGGATTCGAGTTTTCTTCCATCACCAATGCAACTGCTCGGCTGTGCCATCATACAGCCTGATGTACAGTTAGATATACTGTGGTTTGGCACCCGTTTCCCGGTTGACTAGGTGAACTTTTCGCGTTACCTGTCCGTTGACCTCTAGTCAATACAGCCAATGTAAGCAAACATCCGATGCGGCTGAGATTTGTGCAGTTTGCAGATCATTATCGTCAACAATCGAAGATCGGGTAGGAGGGCTAATGGCAGTATGAAGTTCTGTTGCTAAAAGTCTTTTAGCTGGAAGATTTTTTATTAGCCAGCAAGCTTTAACTAACGAGATGGTAAAGTTGCGATGTCAGCCGTTTGCTCTCTCATGAACCCGACTCTCTGGGTGAAAAATGTAACAGTTTAATCTTCGTCATGTAATACTCATAATGTTTCTGAAAATTCGCTGACAGCCCACTACTGGTTTCGCCCTTCTTAGGGCTCATCAGGCAGGCGCAGTTCCCGAGTTTCCGTCGAAATTATGTTCTACTTGAAACCAAATTGCCCGAAATGAGCGAAATGCACTCATTTGTAAACTAATTTGGTCTTGCGAGAGACTCACCTGGAACCCAGTTGAATCTCTCGTTTGTGATGTTTCAAGGCAAATGAATGTGCTGCACCCGGCCGCCTCATGTTTCAGTCGCTACGATATTCAAGAGATCTCGACGCATTTACATTCGTAATGCACTACTCACAACGTTGCTGAAAATTTATCGACAGCCAACGACCCTTCTTGGCAGTCAGCTGGGTTCCAGGTGAGTTTCTCGCAAAACCAAATTTGTTTGCAAATGAGTGTATTTCGCTAACAGTTTAGTTTGTTATTTTATTCGTGTGGTAGCCACAACTTGGCGTTTTACCTACTGATGAATGGTAAGTAGGTTGACTCAAGCTTGTTTATGCGTACCGCTGAAGAATGTCTGAAAGCAGTGTAAATTCTTCAGTGCGATTTGAATGATGACAAGAAAAGACAAGGAAACTACCAAGAAAAACGTCAAGGATGGGCCGAAGTGCAAGAAAGTATGAAGTGGGAAGCCAGGATCCAGGTAGGGGAAAGTGGAAGGGCCCAGAGCAAATCAATGGGAATCGGAATAAACTAGTTCACACTTCGTGAAGAGCATGGTTGTCCAATCTGAGTGAGCTCTATCAAATGAGACTTGAACAGCGAGCATGTTGAAGCGAGAAGATCAATTCATCAGGCATGATCAGTCTGTTGGTTTAAGTTATTTGGTTGTCCTTCGTTCACCAGCCGTTCTCCACATCTTTCTATCTGTCTTTTTGATCTAACCGTTGTTCCCTATGTACACCTTTACTCAGCAAGCAAACCAAAATGATTCCTTTTTAAGTATCGGGTATCTGTTCCGTATCCGTACTCTATGCCTCCGAAACACACGTACAAGACCCCAGTTCGACCATACTCTTACAACTGCTCTAACTTTTAATCTTTGTCTTTCTGGTGCTCCTGATTCAATGGTTAGTGGTCTCCACAATGTGGAAGTTATACTGAGTGGAACCGGATTCTAGTAAAGAGTTGTCTTTGCACTTTTCTGTTGACTTACTGAATTAACATCAGGGCGTTTCAGAGCAGTCAACAGTGTTTATTTGCTGTTTCACCGTACGTTCCAACAGCTACTATCTCTGAGACTGAGAAATTCGGCTTCTGTCGATAATCGTCGTGACTGATTTGGTCAGCAAGAAGTGCCGGTGATTTAAATGCTCAAGTCGGATGAATAAATCAGAAAGAAACCCATCTTGCTGGCATCTCTAGGACTGGTGGTCGTTGGCTTGTTCGCTGAGCTGGGCAATTTGATTGCAAACGTTTCATCACCAATCGAGGTGACATCATCAGTGCGTTATTGTGGAGTCAAAATGCCCAGTTCAGAGAACAAGCCAACAATCGTTTTATTTTAGTTCATCCCTCGCAATCCATTTGGAAAGAAATGAGTTGCTTACAAAACTCCTGCTTGCCAACAGCAAATTGGCAGCTTTAATTCTCAGCCTGCATAATGTGTAAACATTTTATGGTGCTCAGGACTAGAATGCGTCGTCAAGACTACGCTCATGTAAACTAAATTTACAAATGTGGTATTGGAAAGGGAATCGCGCCACTCCTGTGTCCTCAAGCGCTTTCCATGGGCATCAACAATAAAAATGCTTGCTGGATCTAGAAGCCAGTAGGGTAAAATCTATCGCACAAGCAGAAGCTCGGGAGGCAGTCCTTTGTAAAAGAGGTAGCAAAATTGAGCGCAATACAGAATTATGATACTTCGGTTTTGCCGATTTACCAAGCCAAAGAACAGAATAAATTCCCAGTCTCGAGTACTTCGAAGAAAATAAGTAAAAGTCACCTTGCGGACAAGGGTGTATGACTATCACGTACGGCATGAAGTTTGATTGCTTGACTTTCGAGACACCCATAGACACCACCGCCACATTAGTGCAATAGACAAATACAAAAAGCACCGACTGGATCCCGATTATTGGTTATTGATCAAGTGGGCGCAGTTGGGCGCACTGATGATATCTCCTCGTATGGTGACGAAACGTTTGCAAGCCAAATGCCAAGCTCGGCGAACAGATCAACAGTTAACTGATCAACAACCAATAAACTCACCCGAACTACCAATGGAATGAAGAAGGCCTTCACTGCGGAGTTCCTCATTAGAAAATGCCAACTGATCGGTTACAGACTATTGGACAGAGAAGTAAAACTCTCATTTGCATCTCATTCACAAAAATGGACATCCATCTTCTGAACGCGTCTTCTTAAACTTTCCCATATATTCATTGGCTCCACTCATTCATTGCTCAAATCCAAGCACGTGCTACAAAGCGACTCCACAAATTCCGCAACAGATTTCTCCTTTTCAAGAGACGCAAAGCGAATTTCCAAGAACAACACATTCTACTCGCATGCCTCCCCATCAGTAGTATCACCGTTACACAAATATTTCAACACATGGATCCCGATGTTTGGGCTTACTCCAGGAATCGCAACTTCCGGACATAAATCCCAAAATAGGGACTCGCTACTTGGATGGTACAATAGTCATACTCGGAAGAAGTAAACTGCAACGAACTACTTGCGTAATAAATGGCGTTTCTGAGGATATTCAACTCACAAAGGAAGAAGGAAATGATGAAAAGTTAGTATTCTTAGACGTTGTTGTCAAGAAATGGCCAAACGAGCAACTACAAAATGGCGACGCATGTAGATCAAAGTTTCAGCTATCACAGCAATAACCCAAAGTGTCACAAACGAAGCTATCTCCTTTTCAAGCGCATCGAGACGCATTTTGACACCACAAAGGTAAAAGTTAAAGGAGAGAAACGCTTGTGCAAAGTATTTTTTTAGGGAAATGGATACTTCAGGAACTTCATCTGGCGGACCCTCAGAAAATTCAACTAGGCCAACAAGGAGAGGACAAACGGATCACACTTCCACATACCGGGAGCAACTGTGAAACGGGTGTACCAGTGTTACGAGAGTTTAACACAACCGTGACCCGAAAGCCTGCGAACACCTTACGGGAGACACTCTCAAACCCAAAGGAACGATTGGAAACAATTATAAGGACCAACGTCGTATAAGAGATTCAGTGCAGCAACTGCGACAGCCAGTACGTGGGATAAAACAGGAAGGAAGATGCATGCCAGAACACATGAACATAGTTGCAGCCAAAAGGCGCGGCCAATTTTCACTCGTCCTTGCGCACAAGATAGGCACAAACTCGACTGAAGCAAAATCCGCCTATTGGCCAAAACAAAAAGAAGAAAGGAGCATGAACAGATGGAAGTGGTACAGCCAGTACGTGGGATAAAACAGGAAGGAAGATGCATGCCAGAACACATGAACATAGTTGCAGCCAAAAGGCGCGGCCAATTTTCACTCGTCCTTGCGCACAAGATAGGCACAAACTCGACTGAAGCAAAATCCGCCTATTGGCCAAAACAAAAAAGAAGAAAGGGCATGGATAGATGGAAGTGGTACCTTACTGGAAAGGTCATCAACGAGCACATTGAAATCGACCCTGTCTAAGGTTAAAAGAGAATTCCAGTATATTTCAAGGGCTCCGAAATTTCAGGATATTTTTCGCAGTCACCCTTGAGATGTCTCTAGTACCATCCAACTGGTCCAGTGGCCAATGATTCACATTGCAGACTTCTCTCTCTCTCCAAAGTTCTGAGTGTTAATCCAGTTTCAGCTAAATTCAATGCATCGTTTTCTTTTTTGTCAAGTGTTGTATTCTTCTTATTGGAGTCAACCCTTTTTCTCTAATATTAAGCGGTAATAGTGTGTCTGTATTCTCCTCAAAAACACTAAATATCCCGACGTGTCGACTATAAACCTTCTACTGAAGGCGTTCACAGCATGGCTAGATATCTCTAGCAAATTTCGTTACACTCGATTCGAATCTCTGCCAGAAATGTATTCAAAGTGCACGTCAATTCATGTCTAACAAAAGGGCTCGAATTGCTGAGGTCTGTCCGAAGCTACAACAAAATTTTGTTGTCCTTCTCAGTCCACATTTCCAACAGTCGGAATTACTACACACCAAAATCTCAAAGGCCTAGCATAACGTGATATCTGATAAACCCTTTGAGCCTCACCCCGAAATCGATTCTCCTATACTCTCAGCCGTATTGATAAAGCTCTAGACTGAAAATTCACAACCTGCAGAATACACTATAAGTTAAAATACACTAAATTGTATAAGTCGATTGTATGGAGTCACCAGTGCGTCAAACCGTGGTGGTAGCTTTTTCTGTGTCCATGCCTTCGCAACCCCTCCAATGTCCAGCGCACGTGCGCACACAGGCAACCAAGCAAGCCCAATTTTCTTGGTTCAGGCAGACAAACTCAAATAAAAGCGCGGCTTCATCAGGTAAACAGTTTATTCCAAGCACTGGCTAACCAGATCTCCTTGACCAGCCCCGAGAACCACACACGCACACATACGCGTAAGTGTAACTACCCGTGACAGATGAACTGCCAGAAGACGACAGAAAATAATAAAACGATGGTTCGTATAAACACCTTTTGGAAGATGATTCACTATACTGCGAAGTCCCTCCTCTACCCCCCACGTCCATCCGTCCACACACTGTGATAACCATAAGGATAACCTTTTGGTTCGCAGTAAGATGACCGAAATACGATGTTAATGTTAACCTCTTGGTGTACGCACAGGTTGCGGTGGCGGTTGGTTTGATAGACTTTCTTGACGCCTGGATGGGACAAAGGGTAAACAAGACGCCTGTCCTCTCCAACGTGTGTGTGTGTGTTGGTTAGACTACCCAAGTGATTTTGGTGGATTAGTTAGCGGGAAATCCTCCACCACCTTGGGAAGCGGAATGCGGAGGAAAACGACTTTTATGTCTGAAAAACATGTACCGGAATGGTTGATAATATTGGGCATTTACTTACAGCGTTTTGCCAGCCTTACTGTGATAGGTTAAATCAAAGTGAAAAGAGTATTACACAAAGTGTCTTTCTCAATACTACAGTGACTGCAGCATTTCGTCGTTTCAAAATCGATAGTCTTGTCTGAATATTCTTTGACTGATGAATTTTCATAAGGTCTACAAACTGCCAGGCGCTTATTCCAGCTGGATAAGGGTGAACAAGCCAGGCTGAACACTTTTCATATTGTTCTGATGTGGTTATTCTTGTTGGTTCAAATGGAAAGAAGAACCAGTGAAGCCTTAAAGCGTGCCTTTCTTTGGCCTTGATTTGAACCCCGGAGGCGAGTGTGTCGCCCCTATTGTATCAGTGCATGTCAAAAGAACCGGAGTTGTCACATGTTCGAGTTCTGTGGTGGATAGTTTCCCCAATGAGATTTCAGTGGGTATGAACGTTCTCAGAACGCGACAAGTTTTCGAAACATACTTGTAATTATCTAAGTAAGCTATATTAGTTGGTGGTGGCTATTCAATGGACGTTTATCAGGTGTGATCCAGTAGTGTGTTAGCAAATCTGCAGAGAGCCATCAGAGTAAGACAAAAACAAACTCTCAACGGGGTTAACTGACCAATCCGCGTACAGTGACTTTAAAAGCGGACTCAGCTAGACGAAACGGCTGCAGCCATCCTAACACCACTTATGGATTCAGGCATCATCAGTCCGGCAGTCTACTTAACGGGTGGTTTGAATGTGCCGCTGCTCTGTTCATATACAGTGGCCGGAGAATGTTTCCACTATCTAGCTTCTGGAGTATGTGCAACTCCTAACAAGCGTCTGTTCGAAAAATCAGGGCACGGCCAACGGATCACCTGTCAGCTGGATGTTTGAGCTCAGTGTGACCTTGAACCTTATATTACGCTAGAGGCAAATGCATTCCTTATCTCGTGCATGAGTATTTAGTTCTTAGATCAGTATTTGGTTGGATTGGTGAACCAAGCGTCATTGTGCGGATTTCTCCACTTAGTGAGGAGCGCATTCATCCCAGGGGTGATGGCGATCAATTAACATAGTACTAATGATTGGGTTGTGTATTCTATGTACGGATTTGGTACACAGATTTCTGTAAGGAGTCTATGGGTTTTTCAGTCACTGTTGGTGTAATTATTCGAATGCATATACGTCCAAGTTTATTAAAAGTATTACCGCTTTATAGACACGATTTTCTTGTTCCCGTCTTGGTAGATAGGGTTTGCACGGAATTCCTTCGACAATGTTTCATCGCGTGACATGCGCCTTGTATGTATTCCGTTCAGCTGTACCTCAAGATTCTCATAGGGTGATGGCCCCAAAATGCGCCATTCGGATTTTCGTTGTCGATACGGAATTAGAGGACCTTTATCTTGCCAATGCTTTCATCCTAAGATAGTTTTGCGCGTCTACAACCGGTTACTAGAGTTTGTCTCCAGTGTTTTGCCCGTTAAAAAAGCTCACGTTACTGTAGCAAAACACGCCATTGTTTTTTATAGCTCGGGTTATGGGTGATTTTGCAATCTCTTCTCAACTATGGTCGTAAAAAGACGATACTCGGTAAAAGTTCTCTTCGCTGGTACCTAGTTGTGTTGGTATTCAGCCTTACACAAACAAAATCCCAGATCCGTGCTTGGAATGACGTATTATGTGTCAAAATGCAATCCTTTTTAGGGATAGCTTGACTGGGGAGCTTTGACTGAATAGCTTTACATGAGAGACACTGCTGCTGCTGAGGCGGCCTGTGTGCAGCACATTCAGTCGTAGAATATCATAAACGAGAGATTCAGTTGAGTCTCTCGTGGAAACCAAATCGATTTGCAAACGAGTGTATTTCTCGAGAATACTACTGTTACTTTTGATGTTTGTGACTTTCGGAATTCTTTTTACAAACCAAAGACAGAATAGAAGGCGTGGAACTGGCAAGCGTGTGGAGAACGGTCTTGAGTCCATCGAACTAACACATGTTCGTGCGCGAATATCAGAGGGAGGAGTAGTCATCGTCTGGGTCCCACTCAACCTTACGCACCTCCCCCTCCCCCTCCCCCAACTAAATTGTCATATGCCCACCAAGATCAAGGAACATCGACCAATGGGACCCGAGATTAATCATCAAGTGAAGCACCCTGAAGTGGAAGATTAAGGAACAAAAAGCGATTGGAACTAATTTCAAGTAGAACATAAGGTTGACGGAAACCCGGAGACTGCGCCTACCTGATAAGCCCCAAAAAGGGGCGAAACCGGTCGTGGGCTGCCGATGGATTTTCAGCAACCTTATGAGCAGTACATTACAAAGATATACATGTACCGCAATATTTCAAATATCGTGGCGACTGAAACATGAGGCGGCCTGGTGCAGCACATTCAGTTGCCCGAGAACATCATAAACGAGAGGTTCAGCTGGGTTCCAGGTGAGTCTGTCGAAAGAACCAAATTAGTTTGCAAATGAGTGTATATTCGCTAATTTGAAACTCCTCCAACCCATCAGTTCAAGATTTTGGCGACCACACTAGCCGGCAAGAGCCGTTAATTGAGACTCAACACTGATTTAGTGTGATAATCTGAAGAGGACTTACTGATTGGTTACCCTTCTGTCTTATAACCTGGCCAATTTGATGACCTGTTTACTTGGCCTGATGAAGCTTTTGTGTCAAAAGCGAAACGTTGCCCAAATAAAAACTACCGATTGTTTACCAAGCTCTTCTGAAATCAAAGACAACTTAGGATTTTCCCATGTGAACTCCATCCAACGTGAATTCAGTTCCAAGCAATTTCGCGGTGAGGCAATTGCAGCTTTAGTTTTGCTTCTGTTATTCTCCATTCATATTCGTCACAAGAATTGTAGTGGGATGGAAAGTAAGTTTAAGTCGGGCACAAACCCAGTAATCGCAACGTGAATACTGGAGTTTGATTGTCTCCTAAAGATCTGCCATGCATACTCTGTTTGACAGTCTAGATTTTTCGAGCAAGTTCAAAATTTGCAATTGCTGTACAACCAAACTGACAGGCAAAATATTTGGGCCAAAGTGTGCAGGTATTATTTTTCGCATTTAATGATTGCTAATAGGTGATGAAAGCAATTACAACGGACTAAGTGGATTAATCAATATGTCCAACTGAGCAACATTTTCCTCTGATGTGTGGCCGGTGGTCAACGTGTAATCATCCGGATAATTGGCCTGACACAAGTGCCAGGGAAAGCTGGAGATTGGCTGCAGCCTCAGGTAGTCAACCGTTTGGTCAGACTCTTCGACAGAGGATTTCATTTAGTCAGGTTGTAATCGCATCCCGGGGCCCCTCTGGTTCGGGAGTTCGAGGCCGCTAACCTAAATAACCGGACACTAGAGCGATGGCTAACTTCCTTAAGGTTGGGATTACTAAAAAATCTGAGACGTATTTCTGAACTTTTCTGGATGTGAAATAAAGTCCGGATTTGAATAGATCAATAGTTTAGACTTAAGTTTTGATTAACTGGAGCGGTGTTGTACTAAACCGCAAACAGATGTTACTCATAATTTTCATTAGTAGTATGCACGATCGCACCCGAAATCGAAGTGCCAATTATAGCCACCACCACACTTTTGGAGTCTTCCAAATAAGTACCCTCTGAGAATGCATGCCCCGTATATTGACTGTTTCCAGCAATCAGCTGATTCACGTTGAGTTACGCGCAAAATCCCAAAAGCTGAATGGTTCAATTGAGGTTTATCCACAAATGCGCTACCATAGATACAACACAACACAACACAATACTAAAATAATAAATTAATACAAACCCCACATAGTGGGACTACACCGGATTCTATACACAGGCTTAGGAACTGCCAATTTATAGCGGGATCCCAAAGTCCACATAGACTCAAGGCAACGTGGCTGGAAGATACCAAAATCACGTGTTGATTTAAACAACTCTTGCGATGTCAAGGTCAAACAGCGGTTGACGTTTAGTTCAAAACAAGGAAAGCAATTTAGGCGCATAACGAAACCACAAAACGGGGAACCAGGTTGTACCCAATGAAAATGGCAGAAAAGGATCAACACTCAAAAATTGTAAAGTGCTGCTTGAAGACCAAGCTTAATACCTTTTAGGTGAGCTGATCAGGTGGTGAAAAGAAAACCTCAGTGGTGGCCGAGTTACAGATGGTGTTATTAGTCTATTAGGGTGAGTAGGGATTGCTTTTTCGAAGCTGCAGCCATAAAGTTTTAAACGTGTAATGCTACGCTGCATTCCACACTACTACATGAGCCAGAAACCTGAGCACCACCAACTGAAGAAGATAAACCGTCAGAAATTCACTGTCAGTGTCTTTGTAGCTTTGTCGGAATCGTTGGATCACTACTGCCGAACAAGTTGGATACTACTGACAGAACTAACACGTACATGACGGATGAACTATTAACATCCGACGGCCACAGGACTTCTTTTGTTGGCAGGCTGATTTCCTTGAACAGTCTTTTCTGGCTAATCGCGCATACAGTAGAAACGGTAAAGGAACGACAAACTTTTGATATGGCAATGAAGTCATGATCAGCAGCCTCAGTTTCTTTGACCATTGCGTTTGTCTCAAAGTTGGACTGAGAAACAGGGCAAATAAATGGTTAGACAACGATGGACATGTTCCGGTGGAGAACACAATAACGTGCGTGCACTCAACCCTTCGCGATTGATGCACAGGTATTCTTTGATTTACCAATCAATAACGGGCACCAGTCACCACCTCTCAACTTGCTGATTTAGCGATACTGGAAACCTCGTCCAGTACGTAGATATCATGTTCCATTTTTCGTAACATCAGGGGACACACAATTGTTCAGAGTATACAGCTGCTTGATGTCTTTAACCAGAAGAAGCCATTGGATAGACAAACATTAACTCCCGGACAGCCCTGCTCTGTTTATTTGACAGTATGTCAAACGATGAGTTGTACACTCCTGATGAGCCAGAGTGCAACTATCGAAGTGTGGCGCTGAATAACCGCAAATTTTCCATCAATGTTCACGCCTTGATAAGGCTGGAAGGAAAACTTGGGTGAATCTTCCTCTGCGTACCAGTTGTTTGGTGACAATGCAGACTGCGTGATCGTCGATTCTTATTTGAAAAAACACGAAAGAATATGAAGTGACGATACTTAATCGGTTTTTACAAGTCTGCCGGTTATACCGACCAGTTTGCCTTTTTTAAACTAGTATTTTCCTTGGTCCCCTCATCATCATCATCGACAGCATGATACCAGAACACCGATGCTTCGCTACCAAACCTTGTTCCCTTCAATGAATGGCAGTTTATCTCTTTCTTTCAGAGCACTGGACAACGAAACAAAGCTATAGTTACTGTACAGCATATGTACCGTTGACAGATGACGATAGGAATCTAGCTAATTCTAAACAATAACGTCGAAAAGTCCCAACGATCACACATCGTGCCAAATTACGGTTGGATTGCGAAAAGGCCTATAACGCTTTGACGCTTAAAAACATGCTTTGATATATGTTTGCATATTTAAGACCAGGTGGATCGACTTAATCAAAGAACCACTCAGTTTCTCAGTCATCATTCCGATCGTTTTATCGCTGGGCTGGAAGTAAACGGGAATGCTTTGGCAATCACAAAAGATACGGTACATGTGGTACACCGTGTCAGTTATTCAGGATGAGACCAATGGAATCAGAATCACATTCAGATCAGTCAGGGACTACGGCTGATCACAACTGTTCATTCTCACCCTATACATTTCGGTCATAGGGACTTGGTCATGCACCGTTTGCTCTTGTGACTAAATGCAAACATGTTATCTGCCGAGTGGCCAACTAAGCTGCTTTTCAACTTTATGGTCTGAATTTCGTTATCTGGCCCCAGCGAACACGTTCTTTTTTTGTAATGTCATCTACACTGGCCGCCTGGTCGTCATCCATACTGTACAATTGGTACTTGCGTGCCATGCAGTCGCACCGACCAGTTGGTACAGCGTCCTGCCTTCCTGACTTACTCAAACTCGTACGGGCGTCCGGTCTGTTCGACACTGGCGGACGTAACTATTAGACTTTAACCTTCTCTAGAGTGTTTTTACGTTGGGAACCAATCAACAGTCAATGCACAAGTGCTCCAAGATCGGTTCCGCTGCTCTTGGAGCGACGAATCCTGCTCTTGAAATTGTCATTCCTAAATTTGTAGTGTCACAGTTGACGGTTGACTGAAATTACCACAAGGACTTCTATTAGAAGCCCAGCTTTCATTGACTAAAAGACACAGACCAGTCGGGAAAGATGTAGTTTGTAGATCTTTTACTTACCCATTGTTAGGAAACACATCATAGGTTAGCAGAAAGTAGCCGCTCTTTGAAGGTTAATTCAAACGGAATAAACACTACGTGTCGGTGGTGTATGCCATAACGCTTTGAATGTTTACGTTTCTTTGCGCTTGGACAAACTACTGAGTATTGCCACAATTAATGTTTAGATGTGCTAAGTGTGGTGAAAAACAGACAAACTGGGACAAAGTGATTTAAAAGTGTTCTGTGGTTAGTTCTGTTGTTAGTTTGGGTAATTCAAATAGCAGTCTGACTCCAGCTTGACACTTTTCATTTGAGCGTGCAGCGAACTGCACTTTGGACTGTAAGATCCACTGGACGAATTGCACTCAGATGTAGCAAATATATCCCGGTTAGACTTTAGGTCATGAAAGGTCCGTTTATGATCGCTGGCCGTTTGTCTTAGAACACTACCTTACTAAAGGAAAATGGTTACAACGGTTGCAAAAATAAAATTGGGCACACTTTTGGTCAATTTGACGAGATTATAGACAGCATTACGTCTACAGACTCCAAAATGGCCACTGGTAAAGAACACAATGCTTTAACCAACTTCCAGCTAATTGCACCCGAATATTTGGCGTAAAAATATGCTATATATGAGCCTAATTCCTTGTCAGAAAAAAAACAAATTTTCAAAAACCTTTGAAATGACAAACTGTTCCCGTGGAGAAGTTTAAAATGTTTTTTAAAGGGCAAGTTATGTCTAGTTTTGACGTATTCACAACGATAGTATTGTTTGGTTGGCTGGCGGAAATAAAAGTTCCTAAGAAAATTTGCGTGAGAGCTGTGACAGCCTTCTGACATAAAACTACGAATCAAACACCTGCTAAGACAAGAATTTTTCGAGGATATCACTATATATTCAAATTCTACTGGCCCCAAAACCACTCGCAAGTAGCAGTGTAGGTGAACCACTCTTTCATTAGCACAACACCAGCCCATTTAGTCCCGTGAACCAATGTTAACACGATTCCTCATGTTTTCAGGTCCTTGTTTTCTGACCAAAATCGATGGCCTTGTCACGTGCGAATAGACTAAAGTTTTTAATTTTAACCAGAGAAGCCTACAGTAATGAGGAGTAATGAATGGATAACATACTCTTGATAAAGACAGCAGCTTGTGTCTGAATGAACTGTTTCTTCTCTGATCCATGAGACTTCCAGCTGATGGAAGGAGTTGGCATTCAATTAGGCGTGTGGTGTTTCGTCTTAGGACGTACAATCCAAAGTAAATTATCCATACCACCAAAACCTGTCAGTATTAATGAAGTGAGTAGCCAACGAGGAAATTTCACTCTCAGTGCTGAAAGGTCAATGATTATTTTGTATTGGTTTAATTATTAGCACCGGGGTCCTCGTCACTCCAGCGATATCGGAAGACCCACATTGCTCAAACTTAAGCGCGATACCAGGAGGCCGTCTCGGGCAGAGTAGTAGTTTGAAGAGCTTTCACCGTCCAATCGCAGCCAAATACATGCGGGGAATCATCACTTCAAAAGGTGAATACATTGGTCCGAAAATCAATCGAGCGAGCCGTATCTATTGTTTAGTGTTGTTCCAAATTTACGTGCAATGTCTGCCTAGCTAAATACCCGTGTTATCCGGGAAAAATAAGTCCAGGTAAGCAGTTTGACGTAAAAATTGACCGAGAGCAATAATTCTGTATACCCTACATGAACCGGATTACATCCCGTTTCTGCGAATGCAAAGCAAGTACTGGAAATCAAGTTTTCTAAACAACCCTCGGTGTGGTGAGTTTTTCAGGCGGATGGTGTCCCCCTTGTAGGCAAACCTGTAAGGCACCAAGTAAACAAAAGGACATTTGACATTATTGTACGTAACCTCAGCAAAGTTTTTATCTCTATTTTGTGTACACAGAAACCGTTTGACGGCTAAATCTAGCACTGTTTACCTAACTGTTAAGTCTGAGTTACTTGGACGAAGAAGCTGGAGCAAGCGAGTAGCATAAATCTTAATCAGAATGGGCGGGAAGAGCTATTTTAAATCCAGAAGCAATAATGGTTAGGGCAGTGTAACTTATACACGCAGGGAGAGAGGCGTTGCGTATGACGGCTAGACTAAACACGGAAAATTACTTGGCGCCTTCCTATTTGATTTACTTCGGTTGCTGGTGGCGAGTTGGTTTCAGGTATCGGAGAACCGTGGCTGATTATCATTCGCGATACAGCGGCTAATAGAGGAAAATGTTGTTAGCTCCGGTAGCGTAGATGGTCGTTGGCTTGTTTTGTGAGCTGGACAATTTGATTGCAAACGTTTCCTCACCAACCGAGGTGACATCATCAGTGCGTTATTGGGGAGCGTTGTGGTGCGTGGCGTAGCCCCACCGAACAGAAGCAGCTAATTTTAGCGCTTCCCTCAATCTGTTCTGTGCGGAACTCAGGTTGCACGCAAAAAGGCAATCATTCGTGCATGAATCAGCAGAGCAGACACTGCTTTCCGTTCATTTGAATACCAGTGTAACGGTGATACTACTGGTGGGGGAGGCATGTGAGTAGTATGTTTTCTTTTTGTAAGTTCGCTTTGCGTCTCTTGAAAAGGAGAGATCTGTTGCGGAATTTGTGAGGTCGCTTTGTAGCATTTGCGTAGATTTGACCAATAGTCAATGAATATCCAGGAAAGTTCAGGAAGACGCGTTCAAGAGATGATGGATATTCAGTTGTTGTAAACAAGATGTACAGGGGAGTTTTACTTCCCTGTCCAATAGTCTGTAACTGGTCAGTTGGCATTTCCTAACAACTAACCCCGCAGCAAAGGCCTTCTTTCACCAGAACTGAAATATCTGTAGGGAATGTTTTCGTTGAACTTTGCGCATCAAGTAACGAAAATGTTAGGCAGCCATGCGGAAACTGTTATTCGATCGGTTTATGTCCGATAAAATCTCATGAACAAAAAATCTTGAACGAAAAGTAATATGGTAACAAAGAGCTCTAACTGGTTTTCCAAATTTATCATAGGATTTATAAAGTAGGAAAGCCATGCGGATAGGCAGTCGCCACGTTTCTTATTCCGCATGTGTTCCATTGGGAGCAGGAAGAGGGTTTGGTTAGCTCATATATGGAGAAAAGAATGGTAAATGAGAACCGGTTTAACAGAGTGGTGAAAATATGGTGAGTTTGAATACCCAGGTGCGGCACAAGTCGATGCCCGTCAAGTTGATCAAGTGACAAGTGACAGTTCACCAGCCGAACATCATTAAATCCATTCATATTATACAAACTTTCAATAAAGTATTATTCAAATTAATTCGGTTTTCACGAGAGACTCATTCATTCAGTTGTAGAATATCAATAAACGAGATTTCAGTCGAGTCTCTCATGAAAACCAAACTGATTTGCAAATGAGTGTATTTCTCGAAAACAGTCCAATTTGGGTTCAGGTGGTACGTAGGGTTGACGGAAACTCGAGAACCGCGCTTACCTGATGAGCCCCAAGAAGGGCGAAACCGGTCGTGGGCTGTCGAACAGTTTTCAGCAACCTTGTGAGTAGTTTCCTTTATGAAAGTATTAAGTTCCTAGATGTCTTGGGTCTGATAAACAGATAGTATCCTGTGTAACGGTCATTAAGTTGCGTAACGCCTCTCCGGAGGACAATTCGGCAGTTTTGGAGAAATAATTGAGTGAATTTAGTCTCATGGATTGCTAGAAATCAGCGGCCTTGACACTTTTTGATTTTAACCATCATCATTATAAAACCGAAAGTAAGGAAATTAATTTAGGTGACATATTGTTTGATGCGTGAGCTATAACAATATTGACGATTTGTAGAACATCCTGACATTGAACCACTCTTACTAATATTGTGACAGATTGTACCTCTAGGACAGTTTTTTTATAACCATTCAAGAAGAAATTCTGGTAAACGAGAAGAAAAACAGGGTTCTGGTTTTAGAGTTCACTGTTTCGGTGAATTGGACAACTACTGAGCACTACTTTGGAGAAAAGGGCACCCTTAAAATGTATTGTTGAAAGAGTAATATACAAAATAGATGGAATCGCAAGGCCTCAAATAACCAGTAAGGTATAGAAGACCATCCACATCATTTATTGTATACGGACACTTTATACGAGGACTCAAAAATATCTCAACTAATTTTGGAACAACACTTTCAAAAAAGTAGCGTTTTGCGTGGGTTTCTAAGAATTTGCAGTAAAATTTCCTCTTCAGTGAACGCTGACGTCAATGCTTCAGCTTATCACATTGAAAGATTATCTGTCTTCAGTTTTAGTGGCGTTTCCTGCAGAATGATCGCATAACTTTTTGACGAAGAGGATTGCCAAATCTTTAGGAAGAAACGGACTTTTTCAGCAGAGTATGAGTGGGAGACGCAGGCTTTTTGCAAGGTCAGCTTTTGACCCAGCTATAATCACATGACAATCAACCCATGCATATTTTGGTTTTTCTTCATTGAGACATCAACGCAATCGGGCAATTTCTCCATTTTTTAACCTGATATAGCACCTTCTACGGTAGAATTCCTCAAAAATCTGCCAGATGCACCCTTTTAAGTAAATCGTCGATGTAGTAGCGGATAAAATGCCAGTGTCATATCAACAACTTTGTAGGCGATATTATCGTCTTTGGCATGATCATAGGTTTGGTGATTAAAAAAAAACGGAAGAAAATTGCTGAAATCCCCAGCGTTCACGTCTTTCAAGCAGGCCAGTGTGACTCCACCGATGTCCACATAAATGCCCTTTCACAAACTCAGGTGTGGACTCTTACTGTGAGGGCAATAAGTTACTGAGCTTCCTCACTTAATAAGCAGCACTGGGATGGGCCTTGTCACTTCTCGAATCTGCAGAGATGGTCGTTCATAAGGCCACGATATCTATGGCTTCATGTCTTTTCGTGATCTAAAGTGAAAGTTTCAGTTACGCAGACTCTCCTGGGGATTGCCGAGCAGCAGAATTTCTGGTGTCCCCCACTTCAGCTGGCTGAAGCAGATTTGTTTTGAGATACTGCGTGTGGTCATTCACTTCGAATTAGAGGGTCTGATTTTGCGCCGGACTGCATTCAGTTCCAGTAATTCTTGCTAGTTTGAAGACGTTGATGTGTGAATATCGGACGATTACTTTTGATCCGATGGATGCTGTACGAAAATCTCAAGTGAAAGTGAGGTACTAAGTCAAAGCAAATAAGATCTGCTTGCCTGAGATATGAATACAGTTTCTCTGCTCCTGAGCGCTTATTTACACTGCCATGCAAGCGATTAGGTAAGAAGTCTGGCGAATGCACAAAGGCGGTCACACGTGGAATTGATCGTAAGTATCATAAAAGACAGTGCACTTCCTTCGGGAATTGCAGCGCACGCAATACAGCAAGATAATTGACAATGTCCACTTCTGTGTTTTTGCATCGTCGGATTCCCGCAAATAACGCATAAGAGAATTGAATCTGACCAATTCTTGCGAAGGCGTTATGTAGCCCCACCCAAAGTTACTTTCTAAACATGATTTGAAAAAGGTAGGAAAACTACTTGAGGTGCAATGTGTACTTACGGGAATACGGAAATGCCGGTTATGTACTGCACAGCGCTCTCACATGTTCATTTTCACTACAAATGCCGGCAGGTACATGGCTCGCCTGGGTATGTTGGCTTATGGGGGTAACTTCTCGGAGTGCGCGGTTGTCCGGTAAAGGTGTGGACGCTTTTGGGAATAAACCGGTTGTAAGTAGTGATGTGTTATCCATCATGATTTCTGCATCTGAAATGAGGCACACAAGCCGGCATCCAGCTTTGACATTTTAAGGTATCTTCGGTTAACATCGGATCGCAAGAGTCAAATTGCCCTACCGGAAGGGGAGTTTTGTTGTTTCTTGTCCAAATACAGGTTAGGCACACCCTCAGCCATCCGAGCGGTTGATCGAGTATCAATCGGAAAGTGAGATGCAGACTGCTGATCTTAAACGAGCTTGAAATTGTAGTAAAATGCTTCCCGGCTTTAAGGCAGAAATTTCCACTTACGAATTACTACTTGATAACTTACAGATAAATCCCGATGAACTTGCAAACTGAAGATCGTGGATTTTACAGGGAGTGATAGGCGCTTACGGTATATTTACCTCCAAGAACCAGATCACAATTCTTTCGTTTCCTGCCCTTGGCCCACCAATCACTACTATTCACAGTATACTGGACAATTCTTCTTGATCGTACCTGGTTTTACCAGCGGCTTTGAATGCCTTTTTAGCCAAAGTATCTATTCTAATGGGCTCCTTTCAAAGCAGAAAATTAGCGAAATCTCTCAATGTGCATGCAAAGCTGTAAAAACAGCGACTGGTCTTTTACAACAGCATCCGAGTTAGATTTGGCTACACTGTTAACTGATTCGACATGTTCGGACAGTTGTTTACTTGATCACTGAACACTTCACTAATGAAATAGCTCAACTCTCGTTACGACGTAATGTTCGTCTGACTGACGACAGCCGTAATTACTAATCTGTTTATCAATTCACAACACAACGCAGCGTTGGTGACACGAAGTTTGTCATCGGTGCTTTTGGTTGAATGGGCCAGGTAATGAATCATCCGCAGTTTTTATTGACGCCCGGTCAATTTACCCTGTCATCTTGTGAATAAGTTAAACGATAGCAGAATTCAGATGAGTCAGCTTTATCCGAAGCATCAGTCTAAAGGAAGTGGCTGCATATCACGTCGCTAAGGTCAACAGGTGCGGCATTCTTGCACAGGTAATTCGCACAATGCAAACGAGTAAACGCGCTGCTTTGAGGTAGAATGTCAATCCCCAAGGAAACCAACAGATAAGGGCCTGTACCGCCGTACATGCCAATCCTAACACATGCGGATAGTGCAACTAGCTTGGTATCGCTCCTCGGACCTCAGGAATCAATAACATGCCGACAGCGTGGTCAGGGTTGGGAAGCATATCTTTAAAACATCGAGAACAATTTGAGACCTTGCTACATGCCCAAATGTTATTGAATAAGGGGGAAAGTAGTGCCATAAGGATTTGATTGGACATAATAAACTCTCATCTCCGAAGCTTAGATACCTTACTTTCTAACCTATGTTTATGTTAGGACCAAGCATCTGTTGGTCCAGGAATTCACTGAGTCAGAATTTCCAACATTACTTGAGTGCTTAGGCATGTAACTGATATACCAAATTAATTTGGCCAAGAGAAACTTGAAGATCCATCTCAGAAGGGTTCATATGAAAATTTGTTGTTATATTTGATTACTGAAACACAGCAATGATATTGAAACTTGCCAGCTACTTGATGTTGGAAATGTTGTATCTTTATGCGTGGGTGCGTTATGCGTTAGGTGATTGGAATTTTGAAAAAGTGAGTCTTCTTTACCCATTCCATCAAAATTGTGAGAACTAATTGATGAGATGACAACTATATATGAAAAAGACAAGGAATTCAGAGGGAAAGGGAGAGGAGATAGTCGAAGGCTAGTACCAAGGTAGATAAATGTCCCAAAGATAAATGCCAAACGCTACACTCAAGGGATGCCTGATTGCCCATCAGAGTCAAGAGAACTTGTGAAACTTGAGGGAGTGATCTTTCCGCAGCCCTCATCCTCTAGTAATTCACTCACAGTGACCGGGAGAACAGACGGCTGTCTCTTCTTGAAATCAAAGGACACTCCAAAATGTCTGAAGCATTCTTTAGGACAACAGTCCGCTAGCGGTTAGTGTACAAGTGAACTGTGAGATATCTGCTGGTCACACGTCATTCTGGTAACCTCAAACAGTCACTTGCTATTCTGATGCTCATTAAGAAGCCTTCCGGATGCAGAAGAGTTGATGCGGATTAAAAGAAGACAACCGGTTTGGAAATTGTTGGCCTAAAACACCCATTTACCTCCGACAATTCTCCTCCCTTTTCCACGTGTTTCACGTGGTTCTCCGAACTGTAGTTTTTATGTAGTAAGCGATAAATTGTTGTTTCTCATGAAAAACGGGTGGGAGTAAAAGAAATTTCATAAACTAACCAACTGATGCTCGAAAGTTTAAATACAGCAGATCTACATTCTAAGAAAAACGTCTTTTAAACCTTTGTAATGTACTACTCAAAAGGTTACTGAAAATATTCGAGATATCAGAAAAACCAAATTAGTTTGCAAATGAGTGTATATTCGCTAAGTTCGTGCAATTTGGTTTAAAGTAGAACATAAGGTTGACGAAAACCCGGGGACTGCGCCTATTTGATGAGCCCCAAAAAGGGCGAAACCGGTCGTGGGCTGTCGACGGATTTTCAGCAAACATATGAGTAGTATATTACAAAGATATACATGTATCGCGATATTTCAAATATCGTAGCGACTGAAACATGAGGCGGCCGGGTGCAGCATATTCAGTTGCCTGAGAACATCATAAACGAGAGGTTCAGCTGGGTTCCAGGCGAGTCTCTCGAAAAAACCAAATTAGTTTGCAAATGAGTGTATATTCGCTAGTCTTTTGTACCTATTTATTTGTTCCTAGAGGACACCTAAAACGTGTTCCACTGGGGGACGTGTCCCCTCACCAGACCAGATAGGTATATCTCTTGCAGGTCTACTGACGTAATCAGCGTGCTCTATCCTTCCTTCACGGGAATTTTGTCCCTATTCGCTTGTCTTCGCATGCTGATCATATTCACGCCATTCCCACGCTACTTAGCGATAACAAGAGCACAATAGTGATAACAGCAATGTCGGTAACAATAATAGCATTGGAATAGAAGCAACAATGCTTGTACGTAATTCGTCTCATTCAAGAATTCAATTGGAGGCAAATCTGAACTTCACCAAATCGACAGTTTTTCCTGTGTTAGCTGTCCGATCGCTTCCCGAAATTTCTCAAGTTCACCTGCTGGGGCTTAGTAATGATCGCAGAAAGACAAACAGTTAGTAGTGATATAAGCCCAAACAATATCCTCAAAATAATAAGCTGTCACTCTGATAACATCTGGGCCCACCAACCAAAATAAAAGCAGCGATTTTAAACTAAAAATTGGTACTGAGGTTTGGAGTGAGGTGATGCAGTGAAGTTGAGCAAAGTGAGTGTCACAAAGACTTTCATAAGCAGACTTGGTTATGAAAGCGTCGTGATTAAGACTCGAATCCCGATCTTCAGCTTGTTTATACCATGGAAACTATCTATGTCAGTGAAGCAAATGTTGGGTGGCAAACGAATCTAAATTACGACCAATGAACCAGGCAGATTAAGGTAAGAAAAATCAAATGGCGTTGAATCTTCGATGACCACTTTACATGGTATGCACACTGACCAACGTTTTGACGTGATACGCACTGGGGAAGAGTAGGGCCACCTCCTGCTTAGTTCTTTATATCATATTACAGTTTATTTTTCCGCACCTTTTAAAGTACTCATTGGTGAGAAATGTAATTACGCTCAGTTTATCATATGTTTCCGGGGCATTCTCACGCAGCAACCCTTTTAGATCGCCTTGTTCATCCCGCCGCTTACATTTCTATTGTTTCCAGTTTTCTTCTCGGCATGTTGGGTTTTTGTGTTTCCTTCCATGTAAACGTGAGACACGTAGGAGATTTCAACAAATATGATTTGCATATACAAATTACCAGAGGCCTTGGGGCATACCAGAAAGTAGACTAGGAGAAAAAAAACCTGGTATCATTTGCACTTTCTCCATGTAAAGAAAAAAGTGTAGTATAAAAGGGACTGATTTGTACTCAACAACTTTGTTTGAGATCCAAATGCACCTGCCTTATCTTGAGGGTGATGATATCGTATCTACGTTAAAAGCATAGCAGTAGATATTGAGGTGGAAGCAGAATTCACAATGTCTCACAGGGTACCTCAACTCATTGCTCGAGGAGCCAGTCAACACGTGTGACCGCGTGATGTGGATCCCGTGATTGAAGGATGAGCGGCGCTATATCCTGTCTAAGTGCGAGTTAACCACACTGCTGATCAGCCACTCGTGGCCGAACGTTTAAGTGTTCAAACTACTAGCCGGGAGGTCGCGGGTTCGAGACTCTGTGGAGTTTCGGGAGATGCGCACTGTTGATGATTCCCAATAAGGACGAAACAGCTGTACAGTGCTTCTCGGCTTTTCAGCATAGATTGGCTTCACCCAAAGGACGAAATCTCCAGAAAAAATACCTCAACTATCTCTGAGTAATTGATTATCGACATCCTGTCTGAGTTTTCAAGCTATTCGGATATCCAATACGAGATAGTCTATACGGAGACGTGGACTGAAGCTGTCCAAATTGACGTCACCTTGGCATCTGTGTACTCGGATTAAGCTAGCACCTTTCATGATAGCGAAATTTGCGGCTTGTTCAATGGTACCAATCAACTCTAAAGCGTAGGCGCATTCGAAACCTAATTTTCTATGGACCAACCCTTGGGGATGAGGCGCACAGTGGATGGATGCATCTTATAGCGTCCATCTATGACCTTGCAAGCATTTTTCAGCTTTAAGCGATGTGAAAAGCCTAATGCTGAGCACATCGGTTCGATTACGGAGTAAAAACTTAATAAGATTATTTCATCTAAACACAGGATCTGCTAGTCGAGACAATGGTTTATGCGATTGTAGTCAGAAAGTCAGTCTCGTAGCATCTAATGGAGATAACGTATGAGATGACAAGACATTTTTAATCCCCGGGGTCAAAAAGGTATCTGAAACGCTCTCAACGTGGTTCCACGGTTTTTTCATCGTCTATGAACTCTGTCAACCTTGCTAAAATAGTTCTAAGGTGTTCTGTTCACGCTGAATAAGAGTGCGTTTCGGGTATATCGTCTGCTGCCGGAAGATATTGTAGACCTTCAGTTTAATTTTCATTCATCACAACCACTTCAATTTGCTTTCCGCCTTATCTAAATTGTGCAAGCTTTGTATCAGGTTATCTGGTGAATTCGTTCCAGCACCTCGTGGTCGTCTGGTTGGAAGCAAGTATTCTCATCAGTGTTGTCGTTACAAGTACAATCACTACCAAACATGAACGTGAGAAACCCAGTCAAACTGTCCCAAAACCAGTGAACTTATTAGTGCTCATTCGCTCTATCAGAACCACACGCATCAATGAACCAAGACCACTAAAAATGGAAAAAAATTCAAGTGTGCCAATGAACCCTCCACTGAGGGTGAACCCTCTTCTTTCCGCTTTCGTCAGTCTGCTTTCGATATCCGGAGGGAACAGGTTGTTGGAGAAATTCAGGTTAGGCGCTGAGGTTCTCTATATGTTTCGGCCTTTTTCTAGTGCACTACTGAGGGGCAGGTCCCAGTCATCATTATAAGGAATTACGAGGAAATAGGGGGATCAGGTATAAACAGACTTTTCAACTGTTCTGTATCATCCGAATGCTCAATACAGTGCCCTGTCCTTTAGCAATTAACTAATGATGTTGATTTCGTAATTTTAGCCCAAATAGCTCTTTGTTTGGGAGCTCTGTTAACTATTCCGTTCCACCGAGACCCTGCGTCTATGACGTTCATCCTGTCTTTCAGGCTATGCTATGGTTACAACTGTGGGGTGGTGAGTTTATTATAAAAAAACCAAGGTCACTCGAGGATTTGTTTTCATCGCATAGCTTGGCCACTGTACACGTACGAGATCGTAGAACCTCAACCCACATACGAAATTGTGAGCACAACGAAGCATCGGTCAATGTAAGGAGCGCGTAGGGCGATTGTTAATGAATGAAGAGATCATATCATTGAAGCAGCTCGTTTCGCCGTAACATTCCTCAACCAGTTTGCTGGCACAATCTACGTCGTACTAAGTAAACCTAGTTTCGTGTAGAATTTTTTGGCAGGCACGACGCATGGTAGAAAGTGTCTAACAGTGGATTTTTGGATAATGTTTCCAGGCCCAATCTGTGATCCTCTATAGAGTTGGGCCAAATGATTCCCCCTATAGTGCAAAACAAACCCTTGTCAATAAGAAGCAAAGAATATATTAGATATATTTGGATACATTTAAATGCACGAAGCGGATAGTTTTTGTGCTATGACAGGGATAAGATCTCGGATTACCACCGAGACGACTTTAGTTCGAATTCCCATGAAAGCACTCAAATTACCAAGTCTCATTCTTAATCGCTGTTTTTCTTTCAAAACCTTGGGTAGTCCAGTTCATTATTTTGTAGCTCGGTTCTCGGTGTCAGCCAGCTACACCGATGGGCACTTGTCATGATGCCGAACATGAATTATTTTGCAGCCGATGTTTCCTTTTTAGGAACAGCTTTAAACTCGGCCTTTTCGTGGTTGTTAGCGCATAACTTCCCCTAGGCGAGCTGTCAGATCGGTAGAGCTGCACATGTAATTTCTGCCTGAAATGTTTCGCATGTTCAATTAACACGCTTGTACACTCTGTTCCAGCTGCAGGGCGCCAACTTGAAAGTTGACAGATGTACGGTATGTCGAGATTCCAGAAATCGTCGGTGGGGAGAAAGACCCTCAAATGTGATACTCAAGATGTACAACAACCACCTTCGTGTAGAACTTTGCTGTTTCTGTCAAATGATGACAAGACGACTGACATGAACGCTGACATGTCTGCGCGCCTCCCTAAGTGAAGAGAACGATTTGTCATCTATCTGGTTTTGGTCTCCGTCGGTGAAAAATATTGTACTTGGTGAGGTTTTGCGTAAGGTAGGACATTTCAAAATTATTCCAAGTGAAAACCTAACGGGGTACAAAACCATACTTACAGGCCTAATTTCTATGCTACTCAGGTAATATGACTAGGCTTAAGTAGCCAGGTAATATAGCCAAACTCCTACTGGTCTTCACAGGGCACCATTACCGTATCTAACCCAAATCTGCTAACTGCCTATGAAAATTTGAACTAACGGTCCGGTAATCAACAGCTTTAAACTGCTAGCAAATTTGCCACTCGATAAGCTATGGTACTATTCATCAGTCATTCACGGAACTCACATTGCCTGTCATGTTTTGACTGGTTCCTTGAGTGATGACCGCTCAAACGTAAGGTTCATTCTTCGTGAGACTTATTCTTCTCATACTACTTATAATAGGCCAGCGATTCGTTAGGCACGCGCAGCTGATAATTACCAGTAAGGATGAAACTACTGAAGGGGCTTTTCCGCATTAAATATTGTTGTTGGCCGGATGAAATTCCAGAATTCCCTCATACAATCAGGTATCGCATGTTAAGGTTGAAAAATGTACATTCAAACAAACAGTGTACAGTGACTTAAGTGCGTTTTGAATTTACTGCCAAATGTGTATTAGTCTAACAAGTGTCTGCTTATCTTGCGCCTATATACTTCATAGTTAACTTCATAGTTAACTTCATAGTTAACTTCATAGTTATCCGCGCTGTGAACGGTGAGCTAGTAATTGCATGTCCAATGAATTTGATGCATATATCAAAATCAACTGCCTTACTTTCTCTCCGCAGCTATGAAAATTCACGTGTTCGCAGTTTTCGATAAGCATAAAGAAACTACCTAGCTTTTGGTTTTCCAAAAATGAGCTGAGAGCGTTTTTAAACATCGTTTCCATATTTATTTTATTTTATTTCCATAAAAACTACTCTATTCCTCACCGTTTTTGTGGGATCGCTCGCCCCAAAAGAGGAAGAGTACTGCTCAGGCGGAAGCGATACAAAAGTTGATTCGACAAACTGTCCGTTTGTTATATTTTATTGTATTCGACTAAGATAATTTCTATGAGAAGTTGCTTCGAAGTGGGAGTTTCATGCAGCACAACCATTTGGATTGTAACAAATTACGGCAGATGCTCAACACAAAAGAATTTTCTAATAGCACATTGTTTCATCAGCATATTCTCTAAGTACGTGAATTATTGTGTGAATGCAAGTGATTCAGATATAACTTTAATCCAAATGATGCTCAATTATTCTGTTGCATAAGTGATCATAAATTTTTATAAGCTTTTAAAGTTGAGAGCTTAAAAGCATTGCAAAAAATTCCGGGCTACTGAATTAGGAGACAACTTTGCATGCTCACTTCGCCTTCCAAGATTGAGCTCCGGTAGAAATGAGTGCTAATTCATGGAGGCTGATTCTGCATAAGATGAGATCTCTGTCAAGATGCGCTATTAACGATTTTTTGAGACAAATAACAATATTTCTGCTGATTAAAATAATCCGTGAATTGTTAAGTTTTTCACTTGTAGAGAGGATACTAGGACAGCCTCTGCATAAATTCACTATTCTAGTGCCTGTTAGAGAGCAAATGATGTGCGTGGGGAGCACCTCAGGTGTCTTTCTTAAAAGTTGCTCCGATAAAATCTCTGCAGCTATCAATTTCCAGTTAATTGTCACATAATTCCAGGGTTTTTAGCGTTAAGGATAATGGAGTCGACATTTTCCTGAGCATAACATGGCATACATCTTAGTTTTTATTCAAAGAATACTTGAGGATACATTGTGAGCAAAGGAGTTCATATAACTATTTAGGATAGTCACAGTCACGTTCAGACATGTTCAGTGAGCTGGAAACTAGACAAAATTGAACACGCTCCAAGACGAACAACCCATTCATCTAAAAATGTTACCAGACTCTCAAAATATGAACGTAATGAGCTGTTTACATTCATGAGATGCCATGAATTAAAGTGTCTTCCCTTAAAATGGAACACAGGATGTCGCTAACTGATACGAAGAAGTTTCTCTGGAGAACTTAGTCACCGTCTTTATTAGGCACTGTTAGAAAACGTAGTGAGATATCGAGATACTGAGCAGCTATCGACTGCGCTTTACATGCTTTTCATAGATTTAATCCATCGCCGCCGAAGAATGAACACTATTGTCCATATTATATGGGAACAGTTGCTCCTGGGGGGGGGGAGATTTAATCCATCGCCGCCGAAGAATGAACACTATTGTCCCATATTATATGGAACAGTTGCTCCTGGGGGGGGGGGCAACAGTTCAGTAGAATCGTTCTGTCGCACGTTTCGTCAGAACAACTGAAAGAGGTAACAGCTCAGGTTATTTTCATCAGTCGCTAACGTAGAAACCCTTAAGTATTCGGGCAACGGAGGCAGCGATCATACTCAGACGTAGTGCTTTGACTGAGAAGGCCTCTTGAGTTCAGTTCCAAGGTGATTGGATGGCTTGTATCGCTAGAAGGTTTGCACACATTTTGGGGTGCTCTGCTAACACGAACCTCGCTTCAAAGAAGACGAACATTTTTTTGTTTTTGAAAGCATTAATCGTATCAACCAGGTTTACAGGGGGCGAGATGGCTCAAATGGTTAGAGCGCGAACTTACTGACCGGAATATCCCTGGTTCTAACCCGACCGATGCCTCTCGACTTCCTATGTCTAGGCTTGGGTAAATTGGTAGTATCCCAGCCGTCGTGCAACTTTCGGGGACATGGTAGCTAGGCACCGAAAGGGTGCTACAGCTGAACAACGACTTTCTCAATCGGCGGAAATACGTTGATTGGTTGATTTGATTTAATTTTCATCATGGTTGAAAATGAACGAGTAAGTGACATGCGACGAAGATCGATTATTCCATCATTCTCCGGATTGTCGAAACCAAGCACAAATGAGTGGGTCTGTAAGCGCACATCAAGGTAAAATGATGTTCTTAATTGAGGTTTGAGATAATGTCGTCTCTAAATCCTAGAGGCTTCGTGAACTACTTCCTAGCCTTGGCAATCTGGTCGAGAGTGGAGTTTTTCTATAAAAGTTAATGAGCATTTGTGAGAGGCCACTGGGTGATAAAGTCTCTCCCAGATAAATTTGTCCTCATGTGACAGTGTTCTGTAGGCTATTGGATAAAAGCCATTAAAATGAAAATGCTGGCCACTCCACTTAGTCCCACGGTGAGCAGTGCGTTGGTATCTCCCATCCACAATCCTACTAATGAGTATGCCAAAGATAGCCAAACTGCTATTGAACTTGTCCTCTTGGGGTTAAATCCCAATGTCCACATGTTGACACTCGTAAGAATGTACAATCAAAATACTATCGAGTTTGTATTTTTCACCTTTGCTAGGAAAAAATCAGCTGGGTGGTTTGGAGTAATCATAGTGATGTTCTTTTCTTCCTGTACACAGTTCTCATAAGTTGAAGATGAATATTTTCTGCGAACAACAGCGTAACTTTGTAGCCAATTCAAGAAGATATTACTTGTAGTGATGTCACGTGAGTTTCGCTTAACGAGACGCTGTGAAACAATGAATCAACAACAATGAACAACAACAATGAAAAACTGGCGGGCTGGTAAGCTTCCGGCATACCTCATAGAAAAACTTTGAGCAATGAGGAAGTAAAATTCTTTGGATATGAGCCAAAAGCTCAGATAACTACCAGAGAAAATAGCGACAGATCTAGTTGGTCATTGAAGACGCTGAGGATACGTAGTTCAGTCCGTGAGTGCTCTTGAAACATCACTTATTTTCACCATATGCAGGTACACCGCCACACGTTTTTCCAGAGTACTTCATTGTTCCGGGTGGTTACTCTAAATTTTAGTTTTCCGGCAAAGATATCAGCAATTTAGACAAGTAATCTTTCCAGTGCTACTTTATCTGTTTGCACGGAGACCAGTGCCTCCTGATGTTTCGGCAGTGTCTAATAATGTTGGAAAGTGAGCTGAAATGTCCACCAATTTGACCCTGAACCAAATAGCTTTATTACGGTCCGTTGAGGTCGCACGTAACGAGGTTGGACCTACATTCGTTGTTCACCAAGATGTTTTTGGTGCAGTTTGAACTTCACGAAAATAAGATCTCTGGTCGAAATCCGGTCAACCCTTTTGCACAGCGGATTACTTCTGTTGGAAAAGTTGGTTGACCTAAAGTTCGGTTTGCGGCCATTGCAACTTTCTAATTGTCTTATTTTGGGGTCCCCCTGCGAAGTTTTCTATTTTTGAGAAGTTTTTAGAACACTCAACTTTTAGTTCATGCCGACATTATTCAGAGACGTTACAGCTGTTTGAATTTGTCCGGTTGCACACACGCGACACTAAAAGATCAGTGTCATTTGAAGCGTCACTTTTCGTTCGCTGACCAGCACCACTTGTCGGTTACTCAATCAATCAGTTTGGTTTGTGTTATAGCCACGAGTGCTTATTCGATAGTATTATCCAAATTACTTGGAACTCCCCCAAATGTATAGCAATGAAAGTGCAATCAAGGGATCAAGTTAGAGACAATCTACAACAGGTACTAGGGTAGCATCATCCGCAAAAGTGAGATCGAATGCCGATGTCCTTCAGTGTTCCATTAGGAGTGAAAGTCACCACTGACCCGGAATTCTTTTCTGTCGGATCAACCGATTGGTAGGGCTGTTTTGGCCTGTTTCGTTGACCCCATGTTTGTCTAGATCATGCTGTTTGAGAGAAATGACAGTGGTACGCACCAGCGAACAGACTAGTTCGAATCAAGTGTTCGTCCATGCTTGGCTTACCTTCTCAAAGTAACTCACCCCTTCAAGAACCTAAGTCAGGATTTTTGAACGGAGATTTCCATTCAAAAATCAATGTTGCTCGATTAAAGAAACAATCCGAGTTTTTGCTCTGCAACACTATTTGTCGGACTTAGAAGCCATACATACGGAACGACCAAGAAGTTTATTTTGTCCTTCCACACCTTATGAGCAAACCCTTAATCTCAAACTTTACTTAGGCAAGCAGTGTTTTTATGGACTAGCTACATTTTCAGCGAGTTGCTGGAACAAAATACAGACCCTGAAAGCCGTAGTTTACTGTTTTGACTTTCCAATGTGCATTAGTATGTTGAAACTGAATTTCCTCTTCAAATCATATTTTGCACACCATCATAGGATTGTTATGAACTGCAAACCGCCTGCGGTTCAATGCATGCTACCCTCATGACTGAAGATACCAGTCTCACACACTAAGCTTGAAATTCGTAACCTTGGGCATCAATAATCAACGCGGTTGGTGATCCTTATGTGGTGTGGCTATGAACAAAATACCTATCCCGCAAAACCGCAACCAAAAATCTGCCCAGTGGGGTTTCAAGCGTGTGCCACGCTACCTGACTGGGAAGTCCTGACTGACGGGTCAATCGATCGTCACAACCAGGACAGTTACTGGGTCGCCGTTCGATGAGTCGGGCACACCAATTACATCGCTCAAGTGTGAACGCGTTCGCCTGTTCAGACGTGATAATTCAGATGCGTCCAACGTGCGTTGGTGGAGTATGTCGCCTCATATGTCAGATGTCCGGGGTTCAAATCCCGGCAGGGCCATTGGATATGCACTGCTGATGAGCTCTAATAAGAGCGAAACTCGAG
>NW_008751835.1:752239-791754 GCF_000715545.1 Opisthorchis viverrini
CACGAGTGCTTATTCGATAGTATTATCCAAATTACTTGGAACTCCCCCAAATGTATAGCAATGAAAGTGCAATCAAGGGATCAAGTTAGAGACAATCTACAACAGGTACTAGGGTAGCATCATCCGCAAAAGTGAGATCGAATGCCGATGTCCTTCAGTGTTCCATTAGGAGTGAAAGTCACCACTGACCCGGAATTCTTTTCTGTCGGATCAACCGATTGGTAGGGCTGTTTTGGCCTGTTTCGTTGACCCCATGTTTGTCTAGATCATGCTGTTTGAGAGAAATGACAGTGGTACGCACCAGCGAACAGACTAGTTCGAATCAAGTGTTCGTCCATGCTTGGCTTACCTTCTCAAAGTAACTCACCCCTTCAAGAACCTAAGTCAGGATTTTTGAACGGAGATTTCCATTCAAAAATCAATGTTGCTCGATTAAAGAAACAATCCGAGTTTTTGCTCTGCAACACTATTTGTCGGACTTAGAAGCCATACATACGGAACGACCAAGAAGTTTATTTTGTCCTTCCACACCTTATGAGCAAACCCTTAATCTCAAACTTTACTTAGGCAAGCAGTGTTTTTATGGACTAGCTACATTTTCAGCGAGTTGCTGGAACAAAATACAGACCCTGAAAGCCGTAGTTTACTGTTTTGACTTTCCAATGTGCATTAGTATGTTGAAACTGAATTTCCTCTTCAAATCATATTTTGCACACCATCATAGGATTGTATGAACTGCGAAACCGCCTGCGGTTCAATGCATGCTACCCTCATGACTGAAGATACCAGTCTCACACACTAAGCTTGAAATTCGTAACCTTGTGCATCAATAATCAACGCGGTTGGTGATCCTTATGTGGTGTGGCTATGAACAAAATACCTATCCCGCAAAACCGCAACCAAAAATCTGCCCAGTGGGGTTTCAAGCGTGTGCCACGCTACCTGACTGGGAAGTCCTGACTGACGGGTCAATCGATCGTCACAACCAGGACAGTTACTGGGTCGCCGTTCGATGAGTCGGGCACACCAATTACATCGCTCAAGTGTGAACGCGTTCGCCTGTTCAGACGTGATAATTCAGATGCGTCCAACGTGCGTTGGTGGAGTATGTCGCCTCATATGTCAGATGTCCGGGGTTCAAATCCCGGCACGGCCATTGGATGTACACTGCTGATGAGCTCTAATAAGAGCAAAACTCGAGTCCAGTGCTTCCCTTTGGTGTGGACTCACCGGAATAATTACGCCAGAACAAGAACACGGCCGTTCAAATGAGAGTGGTGTGGCTATGAACAAGATCCTTATGTAATCGGTTGCTGCTAAATCGAAGATGGAGGCATACGTTTGCATCTCCCGGGATAGAACAAATTAATGGAATTTCAGCTGCATAAACACTTGCTCCAGAAGTGTTTTACTATGTAAAAATTCGCCTGAGGTCTATTTGGGGAATTTCTCCAAGTGTTGCTGGTTGCTGGATTATTTTTAGGAACACCGTGCATCAACTCCTTAACTTACAGAAATCATTTTTTGTATCATGGATTATTGAATTCATGAACAATTCGATTTAACGCTCCGTCGATTTTTAGGGGTAAAAAACTAGGTTGTCATGGGCAACGCACCCTGAGAGCACATTATGGTACATATTGGCAGCTTTCCACCCACTGAAATTACGAAGTTATCCTATCTATGTTTTATTGTCATCATGAACTGGTCAACACTACGAAAGTGCTTTCATTGGAACAACTCTCCTGGCATCAGTAGTTCAAAGTCGCCAGTAGAGCCTCCTGTATCAATTTCATACAGGTGGCTGATCACTCCATCCTAAATTTCCAGAATGAACGTATTTTAAACGTAACATGCACCTTTCTTTAACTTTGGGAAACAAGTGATGTGCCATTCCGTCAATTTACTCTGTCGTTAAGGCGACCTGTTTTGTATCACAGTATTTTGTTGTTCCCCTGAATCTCGTGGTTAGTCGAGTCATACAGCCAATGGATGTCCACTACACCAATGTTGTGTCTGCACTTGTTGATTTTGGATTCAAGTGAAATAAGTTTCGAAGCTCAAATACACCACCTGATCTACTGTGCCTGATATTCGACCCCCGGGACAGATGAACTGACAAGACCATTAAAAATGACGCCTTGGGATTGATGAACGAACCTTTAACAAACGTGTACCTCGCTAGTTGTTCGTTGTTTAGTGGTTAACCACATTGATTTCTTTGGCTAGATAGACCGACCAGATAATCATCGGTCACAAACCCTCAATTTATTTTGTGCCAGCCGAGTGGACGCCGATAATGATGTAGTTTTGTCTTCCACCCTTTACTTCTTCCCTAAGCAATTTTCCAGAAATAGTCACAACCTACGCTGCTTGCTATAAGAATTACTTACTAAATTCAGGGTTGTTGGGTAGGACACAAGCTCGTTTTGTCTCAGCTCTGACACAAGACATCGAAAGTCACGGAACTAGCGCAGTGACGTAACGGACCATTTTCGTAGGTGACTGTTAAATAGCAGACTTGTCCAATGTCATAATGATTGACTGGAATCATAGCTCTAAACGTTTCTTGACCACCCGTGATTGTCTTCTATTTTTAGATAGATGAATCTGTGCACTTGCGGTTTCACACCCATGTACGCTCACAATATACATTATGTTTGTCTAGCCCCTTAACCAGACCCCATGACGAACTGAATATTCCGCCAGTTCAAATGCTATACCCGGTGTATGGCTTTCGAATGTGGAAAATGATTAATAATACTAACGTTCTGGGTAAACAGCTGTGGACTATGTTTCATCTCTTGATCGATATGTTTCATGTTGTTACAAAGTTCAGTCATGTGAGTTAGTTTTGAAAAAAAAATTAATAGGGGAGCAATTGAATTGCGGCGCTATGTGAAGCTGAACTGCACTTCTGTCAGGTTAATGCTTATTTTAGTTACAATGTTTGCGGGTCGTTTAGACTGTACTTTAACCACATAATGATTGATAAAAAGGACGTAATTTTGAGATGCTATATATGGAAGCATTTATGGTAACCTCGTTGTGTTGTTCTGCTCCAGATCTGTTGAAATACGAGCGGAATGTATTAGGAACAAACCACACATTGAAGTTCGGACTGTCAAAACGGCTATTTGTGATCGTTTTATGTAAGCAGTCAGAATTCGTGTTCCTTAACGCTCGGTATTTTGGTGCCACCGGCACCGACAGGTGCGCTTTGTAAGCCCATCTATCGAAGGAGGTCTTCCGTTTGTTGGAGCCTTGATTAGCTCTGCTAAGATTGATAACGTTTAATAAACAATCCAATGCTATCTGGGCGGTTCTGAGCGATAGATGACAGTTTTCGTCTGATTTTGGGCCATCATACCCTACGGATGCGACAGGATTGAAACAAGAAAGTGGTCCAATATAAAAGGTGGTTTTCTTTATCTAGGACCTGGGTGAGATGTTTCAAGGGGTTAGGGCGCGAAGTTATTGATCGGAAGTTCCGTGGTTCGAACCCGACCTTTGCCTCTCGACTTTCCCTGTCTAGGCTTGGCCAACCTGGCAGTATCCCAGCCTCCGTGCAACCTTTAGGTGGCATGGAAGCTAGGCGCCGTAGGGATGTTACGGCTGAACGATTTATTTATTTATTATTTTATTATTATTTTTATACTTACTCAATAATAAGGGACAAACAACTACTTAATTAATGGGATCCGTTCGTCCACAGAACCACAGTAGCTGCATTGAGCAACAAGAAGACGCTTGATTAGTCTCACGCTACTATTCAATGTTTTCAGTTTATTTCAAAAACGCGTTGAACGCACCGGTGAACGAAACTGCAGCAGCTGCAACCACTGTACGACGAGTACGCGGTTATTACAGCTGACAATGATGATGATGATGATGATGATGATGATGATGATGATGATGATGATGATGATGATGATGATGATGATGATGATGATGATGATGATCGTTACAGAATCCTCTCAAAAAACCCCTTGTCAACGAGGACTCGTTAACAAATTCAGTGTTTTTCTCTTTACTCGTAGAAAAGTTTTACGTGGATAGCTTTGCCACATTCGTTTGTGAAAAGAAATTTTTCAAAAGCACAGATGCAACGAAACTGCTGTGTGCTTTTGGCTGGAGGAGTGGATAACATGTCACTTGAATGCTGACGTGTGTTCAGAACGAAAAAGCATTTTGAGACTTCCGACAATATTTATCGGTTCGGATGCAAGAATTCCTGAAAAAAATACGAATAATTTCGTGGGAAATAACTCGGTCTATTAAGAGGAATTCACCCAAAGTCCCAACCCATATGAGTATTTGACAAAGCACTTTGTTAGTCAGATCAGAACCTAATACAATTCGCTCTGATATTCATCTGCGAAGACGAAAACAGAAGAAGCCGGGGAGCTTTGCACTGCATTTTATATTCCGGTCTACCGACACAGATGCGACGGCAGTCTGACGAAGCGATTCTGGCACGGTCCATACACTATGGGTTATTTTCTGCCGAGAGATTTTTCCCACCATATTAGCATGCTCCTGTCAGTTTCCCTCCTAAATCAGTCTGTTTACGTTCACAGGGCAACCAAGGGGTGATGTGACCAATATTGCAATAAAGGAAGCGATTCCCATCTCGACTTGGTTTTGCTGCATGCACTCAAGTGCACTGACCAACTGTCATATCTTCCTAGTCCGCCAGGTCCGGCAAAGTTAGGATTGTGCAATTTTCTTCGTCTCCACAAGACAGTTCCGTCGTCTATTGACACCTGGCACATGATAAACAAATTTCTCATGGAAAAAGCTTGCCCACCTGCCTGAAACCGCCCTAATCTAATCCACTTTGTCACAGAATCAAGCTGAAGAGGAACAAGAGTGAGAGTGAGCAAAAAAATAGGCAGACCGAAATAAATGGAGTGCTGGTCGTTTGTATACACCACCAAACGAATGATAAGAACTGGCAGAATCTATGTTTCAGTTCAACTAGTGGGCTATTCAGCTCTCCTGTAATCTCTGATTGACATAAGTTCAACTTGTGGAGACTAACAGATAGAAAGTCCGAGATTTGGAGCTGTTTGACTTACTCAATTTGGTTTCAACGGCAGCAACAAAGCAATCGTCTTTTCTGGGATGGTTTATGGTGTGTGATGTCCTGAAGACCGACATAAGTGATTGTGAGTCGATTGCACTCTCGTCACAGGCAGATGAAGAGCAGGTTTTGAGTGAGATGGGCTTTTTTGATATACCACCAATAAGATACACACACATGTGGACAATCTAATGCACTCAAATTATGAACATCTAGACATTCAAAAGGCCCTAAGTGTAGGCAGGGTAGCTAAGCTGAAGAAATGGGAACAACCCAGTGTTCAGTAGGCTCGGAAAGTTCTCGTAGCAACAACTAATCTTTACGACTTAGATTCGGAACTTGAAACGTTCGAAACCTTTTTGACAGACCCAAAAGGCCTTTGAGCTTGTATCCAAGGTGCTAGAACATCATCTCAGGGACACAGCTTATCAAAGGAGAACTTAGTCAAACAAACTCGTCACATCTACTGGAGCGTCAGGGAACAGTCGCCAGGAGCATGGAGTCGGGATTTCTGTGACAGAATACTGGATGAATGGAACTGTATGAGTGCGTAGACGGCACCTATCCGGCTTTGGCTGTCAACGGGACTTTACACTGAATTCCCCAGTGTCCCCCAGATGTCCTATCCACAAGATGAGCTGAAAGAATTCTGTCAACATTTTCTAACATTCAGCATATCTGTTTGGTCAAATGATCGCCTATTACACATCGGTAACCTCGACTTCCGAATCGGTTGCGATCGGGTCGCTCGAGCTACGAACCATCTACGTAAACGGCCGGCCCCAACTAACGGTGTGTACAACTCGGTGCAGCTCGGTGCATAATATGTCATCAAAAATAACTTGGTCAGTGCTGATGAAGTGCGCATCACTACCTGTGTAACGGCGATACTACTGATCGGGAGGCACGCGAGTAGTATGTGTTGTTCGTAGAATTTCGCTTTGCGTCGACTGAAAAAGGGAATTCTGTTGCGGAATTCGTGGGGCCACTTTGTAACATTTGCTTGGATTTGACTGACGAATGAGTGGAGGCAACGAATATCTAGGAAGAAGATCTGTGTCCAGTTTTTGTAACTAAGATGCAGATTAGAGTTTTGCTTCCCTGTTCAATGGTCTGTAACCTGTCAGTTGGCATTTCCGAATAAATAACTCCGCAGCCAAGGCATTCTTCCTTTCACCTGTATGGGTATAACAAGTACGCATGGACATCTGTTGAAGTGCCATATTCCGATCTTGACGAATCTCGCGTAACAAAGATGGTGCGCAACTGGCTCGAGGAAAGCCTCCTTGCCACCGGGCAAAGTAAATTTCAACAAGGCTCAATATCAGTCAGCTGCAAAATGAGCCAACTTGACGAAAGATTCAAGAGGCTGTCACTCACAGCCCTTCAATTAAACGGCAGAGTATAAATCAGAGGAACATTGGACCAGAATCAATAAGCATATCGTGGCGGTTGATACTGAAACTAACGGATTCAAAAAAGAAGGGCATCAAGGTCGTTTTAGCGAGAATAATATCTTTAAATAGGCATCCATGGTTCACGAAAAGCTGAGCAGCTTTGCAGCGCTGCTTTTAGACCACGTGACCAGGCTGAAAAATGAATCTACTCGTTTGTGGACTGGTGGTGTCACGTTGAATTATTTGGACCAGAAATACGATATCTTCAATAAATACAAGATGTTCGGGAAAGTCGAACGCTCCATTCGTCTAGAAGCATCTTGCCTCTTTGGGAGGTACGTTTTTCAAGATTACTTAACGACCTATCACGCCTGAATTTGGACTACCTAACTCGTTCACCTAAAGGTCCCGTAAAGATGGACCCATTCATATCAACTACAAAGGGTGATAACTGAAAAGCTGAAGGAAGGCCTGCCCCCCCAACATCCTTGGATTCTAAACAAAGATATTGTGGATCGTCCTTCAGAAAACCCATTAGTGTGGTCGTCGGAGTTAGGTTGCAATATCCTTACAAGGTATCACGAATCGAATGTTTGGATCGAATCCCAAAAATTTAAAATTTCTAACTGAGCCAAGGTCAACGGAATCCTGTGTGCTTTCCTGGGCAGCCAACTATTCTAGGTAGGTAACATAAAACGAATGATCGAGGATCACATTCCAAACTCAAACTCGAAGAAGTCCGGCTATTGCGATGACCTTCAGGCAAGTTTGAACTACTGCAACCTTGGTTTCAGTCTTTGAGAAATTATGGCTGTTGACAGAGTGGTTAGACAAACTGCCATCTGCACAAACCTGAAGAGTTTTATAGTACAACCCATTCAGATGCCCGAAAGCAATCCCAACATTAGAAAAGTTCTTACAGTGTCCAGCATAGCCGCAGCTATCTGGATCGGTGCCAGCAGTGTGCGCACAGTTCTAAGCATAATCAAACTCGCAGTTGAACAAAGAAACATGTTTAAACCATCATGGAGGCATCAATGAAGGTTTCATACAAGTTTCATTTCCAGCCTAAATGTACAAAAGTAAGCCCGCTCCTACTTTTGATCAACTCCTATTCGACAAAATGACAGTGACATTGTCGATTCGACTACCCGGTTAGCACCTACCCACTTTTCTTAACTGAATGGAGCGAAAATGGGTGACCTTTTGAGAGTTGTGTTATGGTAATTTATCTGGAAAAATGTGGAAGCACGCAGAAACTCGAGGAAATGACGGAGATGTCCAGAGATTAGATGTAGTAGCATCAATGCATGCACTCAATGGCTAGAACATTAGAGGCTCTGAGTCGGTCCCCACGATTTTGTCCACTATTTTTATTTGCTCGTTTTTGAACCGGAATCAGCGCCTGCATATAGTACTAAATTCAATTCCTCGCAACTCACTTGTGATTTACCTACGATGCACAGGAGTTGCGTAAATTAGACATTGTTGACTAGCAGGTTCGTTTTGGATCGTAGCTAGACATTCAAAACATGCATGAATGTCAAGAAAGACTCGACCGTATACTGTTAGCGGGTAAGAGTGTGTGAACGGGACATAGTATTGCACGTGTCCAAGAATTGAATATGATTAACGACAAGAATTAAAAACAAGGAAGCAACTGACTACTTTTGGCCGGAATATGTAAGAAAGGACATAAGACAGTTCAAAGACCTAAGAAACGAGAGTCCAAAGCAATCATAATCAAGTATTATAAAGAAAAGTACAAAGGAAGCAATATTGGTTGTCAGTGAGAACCAGATGTTGGTGACTCCACTGCCTAACCTGCAGACCTTTCGTGTTTTTGCAAACATCAGTCCCAGTCAGTATTCAATCCGCCGTAATTTTTGTATCTCACTGTGGGTCTCCTTTGAGTGTCAGTTCGTTGAGTAGCAGTCTACTGTTTCACTTTTCACAGAAATCTATGTAAAAAACTATTCAATCAGTTCTACAATGAGTTACACGAATAGGTGTGAAAAAGGTGTTTTCCTCTCTAACAGATGGAGTAAAAGTGCACTGCACCATAACCCTTCAACTAAGGTGGCACACAATCGCTGAATGTCGGGACTCAAACACTGATGAGGAACGCATGGTCTAGCCAAGTTACCAAGTTATCAATAACGAGGAAAATGTTGGTAGCTCAGGTAGCGTAGATGATCGTTGGCTTGTTCGCTGACCTGGGAAATTTGATTGCAAACTTTTCGTCATCAATCAAGGTGACATCACTAGTGTGTTAGTGGGGAGCGTGATGGTGCGTAGCGGTGGGTTGGTGGTTGTGCGTTGAGTAGTGTTGTGTGCGTGTGTTAATACACGTACTGCTAGCCGGGAATGACCTTTGATCGCGATTATTTGTTCGGTTGGGCAGATCTATTCTCTCTCTCGCTCTCGCGTAATACAAACGTTGGTTAAACACCAAAAGCGATAGCCTTGGCACAAACCAGTTCCGATTTTGTGAACTGTGATGCAAAGATGATGTGCCCCTCATCACAGACGACTATCAACTTGAGTTGGTTTTATCATTTTCAATGGGTTTGCAAAAGTTGTATTTGTGTCAGCGAGGATTCATATGATTTGAGCTTCCTATGCCAAAGCGAAATGGTAGGGAACTAACAATATATGAGCAGTTGAAAGCCGCTAACTTCAGTTAGATTTCATGCAATCGAATTTTCTGAAACGACATAGTGCATGAGTTACAGGTACAATCTCAGAGGCGGTTTTCAAACGTGAACTGAGATCGAATTAAGATTGATTGCTGAACTGATCACCAGAAGGCTTATAAACGACATACTTGGCTGCTAATCTGTGTTTGAGCTTCAACTTCAGTTCCATTATCAAATTCCGCTTGAAAGACAAGTTGCCACGTTCTACCACCACCTTTGTGTGTAGTCACTTGTACGCTCGTGCCAAGCATCATACGTTGGTCGTACGACAAGATCCTTGTCGGACAGAATGCGAGAACACAATCCCGTATCTCTGAGTGATAGCGGGAAGAAACCACGCTTAAGCGAGATTGCATCACACTTGGCCGAAACCTGTCATGTTATAGACAAGGAGCAAGCCCTCACCATCATATATCGGGTACCTCTGAACCGATCATGACCGGTACGATCCAGACTACTATCGATCGCAGAGGCGATTGGAATCCGACTGCCGGATCACAACTTTGCGTTCAGAAGAAACTCGTGTGACCTATGAACTTGAATTGGCTCAAGAAACATCCGGTCCCACAAGTCTGTCTGACATTGACGTCACTTACCTGATTCCGTGACCTACTGACCTATCCCTCATTTAATCTCCATTCCATTGATTTCTATTTCTCCAAAGAGTATGTAACCCCGATCTTAAGCTTTGCCACGTGATTTCTGGTATCTTATACGTTTGTGATGTATAAGCCAAGAGGAACAGTCACAGAAAACAAGCTTTTTCGCCACCTTTTTCGTTCCAATGAAATCATTCTAATACCTTAATCTGCAGTCAAGTGGACCCTTGGAATAAAGCGTAGAGATAACCTAGCTTAGACGGCACTTTGCAAAACGCTTCACACTACGGCAGATAAATCCTATAGAGGAGAATGTCGGTAGCTCAGGTAGCGTAGATGGTCGTTGGCTTGTTCGCTGAGCTGGGCAATTTGGTTGCCAACGTTTCATCACCAATCGAGATGACATCATCAGTGCGTAGTTGTGCATAGCGGTGGGTTAGTGGTTGTGCTTTCAGTAGTGTTACGTTGGAAAAACTGGGTGAAAATTATGTACACGAATAAAGGAACACAATGTGGCTGTCAGGAAGCATGACCCCCTGTCCTTGATATCTATACACGAGGACCAAGAAGGCCACAAATTCAATCTGGAAAACGCGGAAATTTTGGCATTCGGAGACACGCGACACGGAAGAGAATTTCTGGAAGCATGGTACTCTACGGCAGGTTCAATCAACCGGTGCATCAAACTGGATCCAATTTACGCACCTCTACGTGCGAGATATCAACATCGCAACCGAAACACTCAAAGAGGACCGAATAATGGATTAACACACGAAGAAACAAGGAACTCCTCGGAGTCAAATCAATAAAGGTCACAACCGGAACTCGGAAGGACAAAGGTCACTCCAACACCGACCAGACTACGACGGCAAGGGATGCCAAGTTCAAAGGTCACGTGGGCATCGGCGAATGAGGACACGGGATAAAAGAACAACCAATGGAATCGCCCGACAGAATAACTAAGCGCGGTCAAAGGTTATCCCCGGCTACCAGCACGTATATCAACACACACGTAACACTATTGAACGCACAACCACTAGCCCACCGCTATGCACAACTACGCACTGATGATGTCATCTCGATTGGTGATGAAACGTTGGCAACCAAATTGCCCAGCTCAGCGAACAAGCCAACGACCAGCAGATAACTCCGTTTGAAACCATCCATCTAGCTCAACATTTTAAGCCATCTACGCCATAAAAGCCATTCTCACCATTCAATGTACCAAATTAACTGTGAAATTTATTAATGTTTGAGACACCCGGTCACTTCTAAGTGTCTCATTAATCATCCATTCTCCGTTTGAATTTTTTTGCACTCGCTTAAATTAAACGAGATAAGGCTCAATGCGGTGTGGCACGCAAATCTAGGAGTCGTATTTCTTGTGTTAATACATTCTAGTTCTTGTCGTCTCCAGCCCCTAAACAAAATTATTTTAGGTCCATGCTTGAGGAGATATCCGGAGACTTCGGAACTGGGAAACAAAGGGACCTAGATGGAGGGAACGTACGCCTGGAAAACAGAAATGTCTGAAAAAAAGTGAAACCTATCATTTGTTCCACTTTGGCCGCCCACACAGCTGTTGTTGCTTAAGAAGCTACACTGTTTCGCCACAACAGTTGGGTGAAAAGGAGAGAAAGAATCAGAATCAAAATAAAATAGAACGGAGTTAAACGCTTCACCTGGCCTCATCAGCTGTCTCTTTAGTTACTCCACGAGAATGGGGAATGTCAGTTTGTCTATCACCAGAAGCCCACCATGATGGTTAGTTGTGGTGTGCGCGTTAAGCCACTGTCGAATTTCATTCCTTGTGGGTTTAGACGGTGTCTGAAAACAGAACAAAAGTATCCGAAACAGACAAGTCCTACGGAGTACAATCAGTGTATACACTCTTAGCAGCCACAAACGTATATCTTGTCACACACATTGGGCTACGTAAGGGTGAGCACTGAAATTCAGCTATGATTGGAAACACACTATAAAATTATCTGTGGAGAATAAAGGAATTGCAAAGGTTCAGCTATGTTTTTGTGAAGATACTTGTTCGGTGATCCACAAGTTCTTATGTAGAGATAATTATTCACATTGGTTTATAAGGAAAAGGTTCAGAGAAACCGATAACAAGGGGCCAGGTTGTCCTATTGACCATCCATTTGGGCAATGAATCAAGAAGTCATCTGGATGGAGTCCGTGCATCGCTAGTTCGTTCTATTAGTTTGAATCTCTTGGCTTATTTTGCCGTTTTTCAAAACTAATTTCGACACCTTGCAACAGTAAAATACTGTCTTATGGAAACCCATCCGAATTTTGTCAGAAATATTTATTCCAGTCTAAATATTTAGTAAGCAAAGAGTTAGGAAATGGAACTCGGGAAAGACGTGCTTTGTGGCCTGGTTCCTCAGTGGAGGTTCCTTAGAAACATAACTTTAGCTCAGTTTTGTAATGCAGTTCTTCTCATTGATCCCGAATTCTTTAGCTGTCAGACATCATCAAACACCTGTAGTTAACAGTCTCTACAAAAAGATCATTTGTCAACTTCTTCAAAAAGATCACTCCACTAAGATTAGTTGACGGTGGATCAAAACAAAAACGGGCGGGTTCTGGGTGATCGCTCGATTTTTTTTCAGAAACGACATCTTAGCCTGACGAGAACTAATTTCTCTATCGTACTTGTCGAAGACGATGTGCCATTGGAAACTCTTACACGTGTGAAGACGCGCGGTAGTTGACAAAAACTACTGATTTATCGATATACTCTTTGCAATCCTAGATTGCGCAAAGACTACGCACCCGCCCGATCTCGCTAACAGTTAAAGTATCAATATGTTTGGTTTTTCATTCATCTCAGTTACATTGTGGGCACTGTGACGTAAAAAAAGCTCCCCACGCGTAATGGCTAGACTCTGATACATTGACTAATTTCATATGAAGCTAGCATTGAAATCAGAATGGTACAGATATGGGAACGAACGACTAGAATCTGCGCAGTTTGGTTGGAAAACAGCATGTTGTGGAATCAACCTTGTCTGATTCATCAAGAGAGGTTCCCTAGCCTACAGAAATTATATTGTGTGCAATATTGTCTGGATACGAATAATATATGAGTTACAGTAGATGAGAACGAAGAAGGTAGCGAACAAAGCTGGTTTTCTGTGATTGTTCCCCTTGACTTATACATCACAAATTTACATGGTAGCAGAAATCACGTGGGAAATAAAAACCAAAGGAAGGGCGGTTGGGTGAGGGATAGGTCAATGGGTCACGGAATCAGGTAAGTGACGCCATGTCAGACGGACTTGGGAGACCGGATGTTTCGTAAGCCAGTTCAAGTTGAGAGGTCGCACAAGTTTTGGATGCAAAGTTGTGGATGCAGCAGTCGGATTCCAATCGCTTCTGCGATCGATAGTAGTCTGGATCGTACCGGTCGTGATCGGTTCAGAGGTACCCGATATATGATGGTGAGGGCTTGCTCCTTGTCTATAACATGACAGGTTTCGGCCAAGTGTGATGCAATCGCGCTTAAGCGTGGCTTCTTCCCGTTATCACTCAGAGATACGGAATTGTGTTCTCGCATTCTGTCCGACAAGGATCTTGTCCTACGACCAACGTATGATGCTTGGCACGAGCACACAAAAGCTGGTGGTAGAAAGTGGCAATGTGTCTTTGAAGCGGAATTTGATAGTGGGGCTGGAGTTGAAGCTCAAACACAGATTAGCAGCCAAGTATATCGTATCAGCAGAGTTTCCAAGCCTTCTTGTGATTAGTTCAGCAACCGAATCACAGGACAGTTCTTCCTTAGAGATGAAGCCAAACATGGGCACACCCACGCTCGGCTGTTCACTTTCGGCTCACTCATGCATGATGGGTGATAATCGAAACTCACAGAGTCGTCCTCTTGTTTCTGTCAACTTGCGGAGAGAGTGGTTCCCTCCACTATCGTTTTCACAAAGCTGTCTCCTGTGTGGATTTTCGATTCCACGCAGCCTAACAGCCGTAAGTGGCAGACATCAAACTTTCAAAATAATCACAACTTGTCGTAGTCGACATAAGAGAATACTTAAAAAGAATCAAGTCCTTTTCCATCCCACTCTCGACTTGAAAAACTGGTGTGAACATAAGATCCCCGGTACCTCGGTTTTGATTAGTTTCAAATCATTCCAAACAGATTATACAGGATAAAATTTCTCACCCACTGTTTGTATCCCGGTTTTTTGAAAGACATTCTTGTTGTGATTAAGCTAACTAATTTTAAGAAAATCACTATCGTCTTCGAATATTTTAGATCTTTAAGCCCAATTAAGTTTATGGTATGGAACACTACCTTTTGTTCTGCATGATGAGTGCTTATGGGCTCCAATAAAAGCGTAACTTGAAACTAGGGTCTATCTTTTCGGTTCTGACTAATTCAAGTAATTGCATTAGAACAAGGGGAGGACCGTTTCAACAAGACAGATGTGAAAATGAGGTGTTCAGATGGTTTGACTAGGCGCAAGTTAGGAAGTGTTTTGTGCGCGTAGCCTGATCCAATAGGAATGAGATCGCGACAGCTTCTTGTCTGGAGATATGAATTTTCCCAAAGGACCTCAAATACAAATGAAATAAGGGCAGCGTTTTAGAGGGGAAACAATGCACTCTGCACTCATTTATTTGAAGAATCACTAATCGAGAGAAATAATGAGGAAGCGTGTTGAGAATATGAAAGCAAACAACTGTCGCAGGGTCAAATAGGACGGACAATCAGGAAAATTGATGATGGGATTAACAAGCACAAGATGAAGAGCAAAATATTGAGGGGATAACCAAGAAATGTGGTAGAAAATTAGGCGCTGGTTAGAGTTAGAAGACGCGAGAACCACAACAGATTTCGAGGTGTTAGGCAGCGATTACGACTCACTCCCCTGTCACTGAGGGCTGAGGAAATGCAGGTTGCCAAGCATCCCATTGTGAACGGAATAGATGTAGAACTGGCGAGCTGGTTTGAAGTGCAAATGTGTCACTAACGCGCACGTTTTAGTCTCACCAGAATTTCAGAGTCCGAATTACTAAAACCGCAAGTTTCATCGTCATGTTTGTATTACCCGTATTCACCCCCATACGAATCATAAGGTTTAACGGACATCAGATGTCACTTTGAAAAGTTCCAGGATAACAAGAAATTACTAAATATCTAGCAAATATCATCACTAACAAAGTTGGAAAATGCATTGAATTCACCTAGACGCGTCCGGGGCTGGCCGTACGAAAGCACTTGTAAGTAAAGCGTATACTATACTATGCTCAGAACCATAGCTCGTGTGGGTTGGTGTCGGCGAATCCGTAACCAGGAAGTTAGAAAGCGTGTTTTCGGTTGTGTAACGGTTACTTCCATTGAAGAATGTGTCCGGCACCAGAAGCTGCGTTGGTTGGGATATGTGTTACGTATGCCGAACCGTCGTTTACCGAAGGTAGTGCTATTTTCCATGTCCAATTCAGAGTGGCGTCAACAGAGAGGTGACCAACCCTTGACTTGGCTGAGGAGATGAAGGAGATCACGAAACACTTGGGTGCTGTCGGTGCTACTCGCCTTCCAGGATGGGGACCGCGTGATCCTCACTGTGCCTGGTTGGAGACACCACAAGATATGGCTACCAACCGATGTCAGTGGCGTTCTTGTTGTCAGTTTCTATCCAGATCGCCTGAGTGCGTGTCTAGAGGTATAGGCACCTCGGAATGATTGTGGTAAGCTAGCACTAAGTCCCTTTCCCGTCTATCTTTACTGTTTTCCTTACAATAAGGCTTTCAAATGGGTCATGGTTGTACGGCAGTGAAGCATCAGTGTTGAGTACTGATGTTATGCTTTCGATGACGATGATGATGATGGTGATGCTATACTATACTATACCATACTACTTTATATTTGTCGTCTCGGCAAACAACAAGTCCGACTTAAACTCATCACAGATGATTCCGTGACTACTTTCAAACCCAAAACTGATGCATTCGCTGAGACGAATGGTATTTTTAGATGCAGATTGTAAGTGGTACTGGTTTTGCGGGCAAAGTATATTCCACAAAGGTCACCTAATGGTCCCACGAACTGGAACTGGAACTGCAGCAAATAGATTATCGTGTAGCACTTTGAAATAAGCATGGAACTTGCAACTTGACCGCGCAACCCAAGTTAATCGATTTCATTAACCGATTTATCTCTAATACCACAGCTTATGGTCACTTCATGGGTGTTCATCAGATTATATTGAGGGCGTTCTATTATTTTATAAGGTAGTCAGATCTGAGACAGATATACTGCAATGGCACTCAGACCAGTTCTTGTTGTTTCAAGAGTTTGTCAGGTAAGGTATTTGGACTGACAATCATCTTGTTGTCTAAAAGCAACACTCAACAGGGACGGAAAAGCTGATGGTGTTGTTTCGCAGTTGGTTCGTCAGTTAGAGCTTGACAGGCAGTGGTCAGCAATGCGCAGATTGGTTTCAACCAAACCATATGTCTGCCGAAATTTCCCGAGCCGCTCCTACCAAGAACGGTAAAACTGGTCGTGGGCTGTCGAAGAGTATTCAACAACCCCATGGATGGTGTATTACGTCTATGCAGTATGAAGCTACCTATCAGACCGTTGCATAGAGGGTTTATATACTGTTTTAGAGAACTTTTGGGGAGGCGATTGATTACTTAGAACAGTTCCAGCGTATCGTTTTTATACCCAACCCAGCCCAAAAGACACCGGTTCAATCATTTTCTACAAATTACTCAATAGACAAAGCCCCTGTGTGGGGAGCTTATCACGCGTCTGATGTTGAGTCTACTTCTTGGCCATGAGAACTTTGCGTTGTGGGAAAAACATTTCAGAGTGAACGTTTTTTGCACAATTACGAAATTAACTACACACTGTTTCCCTTAAATGGTAACAAGACATGCAGCGTTGAGTATGGGGTGGAACACAACAGGCGTATCAATAAAAACAAATTTTCATTAGATTTGAGTGTTTTGGTCACATAAAACAAGAAGTAGCTCAGAAGGAATAATACTCCGCACGGCGAGCGAATCTTCATTCGAAAATTCGTTACTCAGGGGCCTCACATCCTCTACCCGCAGAAGCCATGTCTCGCACCCATACAATAACACAGCCCTTACTCTAGGGTCATGTGTACCAGGCTACAGTAAGGGCTGTGTTATTGTATGGATGCGAGACATGACCTCTACGAGTAGAGGATGTGAGGCGTCTTCAAGTTTTCGATCTCCGATGCCTGGTTGCGGATGACGTCAGCGTGTTAGTAACGAGGTGATTAGAAAACGGGCATTTGGTTGTGCTGCAGGCACCTCAGTCCGAGAAAACATCCAGTATCTTTGACTACGATGGCTCGGTCATGTGCTACGCATGCCGAAAGACCGTCTACCGAGACGAGTGTTGTTCTCCGTGCCTCCTTCAGGATGGTGCAAACCGCGAGGACGACTTAGTAGAAGGGTGTGAAAGAGATGACGGAGCGTTTGCGTGTTGATGGTGTTGTACGCCTCCCAGGATGAGGTCTCCGTGACCCCGTCTGTGTTTGGCTGGAGACGCTACAAGAAATGGTGGCTAATCGATGTCAGTGGCGTTCGTGCTGTCAGTTTCTTTCCAGATTGTCTGATTGAACGGTTGGGGGTGTAGGCACCTCAGAATGCTTGACATAGGCCAGCACNATATATATATATAGGCAGTGAAGCATCAGTGCGAGCACTGATGTTGCTGTCTTTGATGATGATGATGATGATACTCAGGGGCCAGTCAAGACGTGACCACTAGATGTAGATTTATTTCTTGTCCACTCACGTTCAAACACTCGTGAACAAACTTTCATTCATTTAGCTACAAGCCTGGAGGTTTGAAACGCCCTAATAGTGAGCTGCGCACTGCCGACAATTCCCAATATAAATGGAACAGCCGCACAGCGTTTTCCGAAATTTCGGCATACATGGATTTTACTTACAGGACAAAGTCTGCAAGGAGGACATCGTTTGTGCAAGCTAATGTCCGTGATTTTATTGGTTTCAAAACCCATTCTGTTTTTCTAAATCCAGTGTATGGTCGCTGTGGTCAGACGAATCTAATAATGTTTTCATTTAGAATGTCTCCGGCGAAGTGCATTTAGAGACAATTGGATCCGGTTCAGTTTGTCGACCATTTCTTCTGCCCGATCGTGTCTTTGGTAATACGTTTATGTTCGTAATGAAATAACGGTGGCATTCGACGTCTTTTACCCATGCACACTCGGATCATTTACAACAACTGGCAACTGTTCTTTCCCGTCGACATTCTTTTACAGTCGGTCATCTATTTTTCCGCCGGTGGGGGGGGGGCGATGGTATACCAACCGACCAGCACACAAGACACTCATATAATCTAACAGAAACATGCAGCTAGCGGCTGACAAATTGGTGGTCATGAACATAACTTAAGTTGATAATTTGGTTTTTTCTTTTGCTTGAAACATTTCAACGAATACCACAGCGCGGAGAACGTTCCTAGTGTATGACATGGTGACGTAATTTGTCCGTAGTATGTATGAAATTTTGGTGGAAAATTTGAAGCAGTTTAGCTTGGAAACAGAAGCAAATAACAATGTTTTTGTAAACTGAAAAGGAGAGTGGTTAAAACGGCCTTTCAATCTTTTCATTGGCTAACACAACTATCCAACCAATCTGAACATGTTTGTAACATGGTAGTTGAAAGGCATACTTTCGTCTTGTTCGCCAGCCCTTGGACTTGTCTTTCATTCTGTCTAGTTCTACCCAATGGTGATTATTTTCTATTTTTGGCCAATTCTATATCATTTGTATTATATATTTTTGTCTTTGTACGCTAATGTTTCAGCTGTCCAATAAAATGCACTCTTGTTGTGTAACGCTCACCCAATCGAAGCTGTTTCTTAATTTCGGGTGTCAGATAAGAAGTTAAAAGCGGGCTTCGGAGACGCATTCTACAAGAGTAAATTCAGAACTAACCAGAAGTAAAAATAATAAGCTCTATTTTAGAGGGACGATATGTATTTTATGGTCGTTCAAATGAAGCAAGCCATGTTAACCTCACACATAATGATATTTCTTCATGGGGCAAACGTTGAGGTTGTGTGGCAAAACGACTCCACATACTTTGTTTTGTTTAATTAACGGTTATTTCACTCAATTTGAAAAATCGTTGAAGTAAAATATGACGCTTTTAACAGAAAGGAGAATGTGATTAAAAGCGTTAGCCTGTTCAAGATTCGAATCTCACCGCATCAACTATTACAACTTCCTTTATAAAAAGTTATTGTAACTTCGTACAAATGATACTCAAATCAAAATCGATATGTCGGTGACCTTCAAACACAGGGTTTATTAGTTTGGTTTGTAAGTAGTGCGACACTTCATGCGTAAACGTCGTCATGTCTTTCACTTTAAAGTTCAGTCGGTCTTGCCAACTAAAATCTTCATGTTGGCTTGCCATTTAGATAGAAAAAGCGGAATTTTTAAATGTTCCATCACGATTATGCATTTGCACCTCCGCTGTGGGAATCATTTTATCATAGCTTCGTTCTGGTTCATACTTTCGGAGACTACCAGCCAAAAGGTGTTAGCCTTATCATCGGAACTATCGATTTGGACATGTTATAAACAGAATACATTTACTCTTTCTCTCCATGTATCCGTCTCCGTTTTTTGTTTAAATCTTATGCTTTAGGTCTGCTTTGCATGATATTTAAATTTAGATTTAGTAGCAATAAAGAGGTTGTGGTTACTTTCGGGATTCTCCACGTAACTTTTTCGGAGGAAAATAAGTCCCAAAAAACTCTGACTAAGCTGCGGATCTTACTCAGATATTTTGTCGCAATTCTTGTCACGAAGAAAGCTCAGTTCTTATTCTGAACAATATCAATGCTCTGACAATTTTTACGGTGATCAAATTTTTCTATCCGAGCTTCCTAATAAGTGATGTTTTATGCTTCGTTCCAAAAATTCTACGAATCTTATAGTGGTCTATGCTGAACAACAGGTCCTAAACTTTAAGCACTGTTAAACTGCTCAAATATGGCAGTTTTTTTCAAAATTTACTAATCTTTCACCTGTATTTCTTTGATCGTTTCCCTGTACACATTGCTACTATTTGGACGTTTCTCATATTCCTGTCGTTCTGGTCTGTATCAATGTTTTTACAGATAAATTAAAAAAACATCTTTCTCACAGATAAGGAATTTCTGCGTTCTTTTAATCACAATGCAAATGGTGAAATCACAATTTTTTTTCGGTGTTTTTGATAGATGATTTGCTTTCTCTGAAACATTGACATTTGAATCTGGGGCCTTCTCTCCCGTCTGCATTCGGGTTTGAGAGAGATGTCAACTTGGGAATTGTTATCATATTTGAAAATTGACCTGCCATGGGAAATTGCACAGTACATAGTCATGTGCGACCAATATATCAACCAGACAATTTAAATGGCATCCAAAGATATTTCACTTCCTCTCTTTTCTCACACTTTTTCGTGCGATATCAGTTTAGTTACAATGTTCATGAACTTATTCTAGGTTTCCATTCTCCAGAGGATTACGCGCACTCTACGTTTCTACCTGCTTTTGCTTTAATTATTTGAGAGACACTTTATTTATAATTTAGACTACTCCGTTTGTGCGGAAATCTACTAACGCTGATCTAACGCGCTGTTTTTATCATTTCAGCTCGGTGACGAACTGCGCCAACTTCGCCTAGACTCTTTCGCTTTCTTCATCGACTTTAGAGCAAAATATGACGTGAATTGGCTCTTTATTTTTGTTTTTACCTAACCAAACTGTAGTCAGTTTGGTGAAAACACCTTGTTGCATATTTTATTGATATTTGGTAGAGGATCAGTTAAGCGAATGCCGTCCAACTAGAGTTGCAGTGCAAAGTTATTGCGACGATCTGGAACATATTGTGGTAGAAATTAAAGACCTACCAACTTATATTCGAGAATGTAAATTCAGAGAATACAAGAAGTGTTCCGAAATTTGTATTCACTAGCACCTCGATTCATCATTAAAGTGGATGTTGAAAATAGAATATTAGTCACCAAACTTAGGTACTTTCAACCGTAGCCCCCGCTAACCAAATTATGATAAAACCACCCTAAAAAGCACAAGACTTTTAGAATGAGGAGCTTCCTGAAGCAACTTAGCTTGATATCTGTGAAGCTGACCAGAATGACAAGAAGTTTTTCATCTGTTCTCCACGGCGTCGCAAAATGGATAAGACCGAGCGTCACCGTGCCAGTCTATAACCAGTGACGCGAAGAAAAAACATTACCGAGTACAATGATCTCATGGTCTGGAGCATACTGTCTCAAGAGTAAAGGAGGTTGTGGCCAGCTATCGACGACCATTATTTTGACATAGGACTATAAGTTAGACTGTATCACATTTGCACCACGCCAGTTGGAACGAGAAATATTTTTGCTTGTGAACGGGGAAACTGGATGAGTGATTGGCTGAGGTAGGGTATGGTTTTTTATTGTGGATTGTTGAAATTTCGCTGTAGTAGTTGACTAAGTTTTTAGCGTTTATTCTACTCTTCCAGCTTAGTTTGTATAGCGAATTAGAAGGCGTAATACACACTGTTAGAAAGATGGTGTTGATCGTACAAGCTGTTTTATCCATCAGGACATGAAGGTACCAAAACTCGCAAACCTAAAGGAAATAGTGGGCTCAGCTCTAGCACATGCTACAAACATAGGTAGAGACTGTTGGATTATCTGCGGCGTGTCCAACAGCACGCGATGACGAGCTGGAAGGTTTTGTTTGGAAATTCTGGCTGAGTAGATCGAAGTCAGTTTAGGTCCTCTTGACTTGGGAGACACCAAAATGCTTGTGAAAAACTTCAACTATTAATGCCTGCAGTCAGCTCCCTGACCGAATGTTTGTGGTAGTTATGTGACTCTCAAACCATTGTTTTATAAGCAAGACTTTTTGTACCATATTCGTACTATCATCTAATAATCGATTTTATAGATCACAGCCTTCTTGTCGTGCTGCGTCTTAATCCAGATAGCTAGCGTTTTATTCTTCAGTCTGTGCACTCGGTGCTGATGAGATATTATAGGTTCTCACACCGAATATCCCTTATGCTAATTTCGCTACTCATATTCGATTAGAAATTTACGAGACAAAAACGTCTGAAGCTTTTACGTAGGATTTTAAAGGGAAACTTGCAAACAAGATACGATAATATTCTACTTAGTTGACTTAATTTTGCAAAAAAAGTTTTCATTATCTTGAGTGAGCTTTCTCGGAGTATCCCACAGTGAAGTTTCTTTTTCCCATTAGGACGTCGCATGTTGCCATTATCAAGCTTCCTGCCTTTGGGAGATATCATGTGCTGGAAATTTCTTGGGTTGATTGACTAAAAAATATCACAAGCAAGAGGTTCAGCTGGGTTTCAAGTGAGTCTTGCAAAACCATATTTGTTTGGAAATGGGTGTATATTCGCTAATTTCGTGCAATTTTTTTCAAGTAGAACAAAATTGGTTGACGGAAACTACGGTACTATGCTTGTGATCATCACAGAATTTAGCGAGAAATTTTGTGTGGCCGTTTTTTACAAAGGAAGAAACTGACGGAAAGAATAAAATGCATGCGCACAAAAAAGACGGCCTGGGGGCAATTGTTCAACTTTTACTTGTAGTAATTCTGGTGTTCAGTGACACCTATCCACCTAATTGAGTGTGACTCACCTCCATACTGGATGGTATTGTTATATATAAGCAATGTGATGTATTTGAAGACGTAAACAGTCCCATGAGGATCGGGTGTATGACTAAGCGGGTGAATAAAAAACAAACGTCATACATTCTTCTTTAAGTTGTCTCTTAGGCGAACGGACTATAATCACCATTCAGCCTACAAAATACGGCGATATTCATTCACATGCAGTTAGAAACTTGAAAAGTTAAATCGCTTCAACAATATTTGACTCGGTTTATGAATAGCAAGGTCTACTAGACAGGAGAAACGAATGAAATTTCTATAATCGAAAGATAAGAATTTAGTTTATTTAACATTTCTGGTGGTGTAACGTTTTGTTATCATTCACTATTTTTGGCTGGTGGCAAAACGTTTGCAACTCAGTTATTAAGCTCACTGGACAGCTCAGTCGTATAGGGTGAGGTTTCTTGTGTATTGACAGGGACACGTTGGTAGTAGGTGCGAATGTCAACTGTTTACAAAACTTCTCTCGTTTCGGGTAGGAAGGCAATCGACTCTACGGTACTTGGTGCTCCAAGAACTTCAGTAATGGTAAAGGTCAAAACAACACCCGATATTTGAAATCAACGATTTTGCAGCACAACGGCTGGTGTCCTGTTGACGCCAGACCGCCTAGTTTTAAGGCTTGTAAAATATATCACTGGGAACGACCAATGTGCGTTGGTGATGGATGCTAACGCCAGTATTTTTGAGAGAATTTTGTGGTCTAAATAGCTGCATATACAAGAGACTTAACTGCTTAACTCACAGAATTTCACCTGTATAATTTTGGACGATTAGTTTTGTACCGGTCTCTGTCAACCATAGAACTAGGTGGAACCGATCTCAATGTCTCCCTGACTGGGATTGCATAAGTGCACTGCTTTTGTTTGAATGCTGGTAGCTGGCACAATATGTTTGACTGTGAAACTGAGTGAAGCTATCCACGATGTTCATGTGATGGCCAACGAATCTTAGGGTAACGTGTAAACACAGAGGTCTTAGCATGTCTTCACACATATGTTGACGGGTAGTCAAGCGTACGGATGATGTTCTCAAGGAACACCTGCAGGTCTTCTTGTAGATCAGACAGGAGATGAGCTTCACACTACCTCGGTGAGCGAGACGGTGGACTGCAGGCTTGGTGATCCCCTGGATGTCATCCTGGAGAACCTCGTAACGGCGTTTCGCTCCTTCTTTCCCGAGTCTTTTATTACCCTTACCACGTCCAGACATGATGATGGGTTGTTACAGAAAAGACCACAACGCGACCGCAGAATTACTAACCCACGGCTACACACCACTACGGTCCCCAATAACGCACTGATGAAACGTTTGCAATCAAATTGCCCAGCTCAGCGAACAAGCTACCTGAGCTACCAAGATTTTTCTCTACAGAAAAGTGTACATTTATTTAAATAACTACGTCGTGCTATCTTCATATATATTGCTTCCCCCTATCGTTTGCTTCTCGGCCAAACATAAAAATATTAAGATACCTGAAAGGCTGTTAAGCATTACTTTGAGGTAAGGGCATCCATAATCTGTCAAGATAACCTTAGCAAGTAGGATGATGAGGTTCTCTCATAGATAAAAGTGATGAAAACACTAAAGAAAAATCACTACAACACCCTGCACCCTTGTTGCTGCACCATACTGAATGAAAGTAGTCGCCATTTATCCAGGCAAGAGATGCCCACCGTTTGTAGTTGATGGGATTTAAAATATTTTGTCACTTTCTCGCTGTCTGAAATCAGTAAATCAATGCACACGCTGTGTTGGTCTTAACCCGGATGTAGCCGTTCAATACTGCACAATTCGGACGTAACTGGTTGATCAGCATTGTGAACATCTAGGCATCTAGGCAGAAAATAATATCACCGTCTAGTTTGTGGTATGAACTGTCTCATGGACTGGAGTTTATCAGATGGTCGACCTACAAAAAGATGGATGCTTTCAAATAGTTAGTGAGAGGAGTTTTGAACTTTCACAAACCTTCGCAAGCACGTCTGTGCTACCTCCTGCGCTGAAGTAAGGTCGACTCGGCCGAAACCGGACTGTTTGTGATCGGAGATGATTTTCGACCATCGAGGTCGAGTAATCTTAGAGATTCGTGAGATCAGTGCTGTTGGTGATTCACAACACAAATTAGGCGTCTTTACTATGATTATGTGTTGCTCAACATGTGAGTCAAAAAGCTCACTGTTTCCGTCCAAATTTTGCTCCATAACTGTAAATCCTATGGTCATTTGTTGCAGTTGATCAGTATTTAGAATTTTGATATCCGGAGGAGAAGTTAGTTCCATGAAGCAAAAAATGCTATGCTGCAATATTTAGATCACTTTTGACCAGCCTTCGGTTTGGAAAATTAAACGGGACCTAGCCTTCGAGAAACAATTTCACAAACTGAATCTCTCGTTTATGATATTCTACAACTGAATGTACTGGACACAGGTTATCTCATGTTTCACTTGACACGAATAGCATAAACGAGAGATTCAGTTGAGTCTCTCGTGAAAACCAAATTGATTTGCAACAAAGCGTACTTTTCGAAAACAGTCCGATTTGGTTTCAAGTAGAACATAAGGTTGACGGAAACTCGGGGACTGCGCCTACGTGATGAGCCCTAAGAAGGTCGAAGTCTAACGTTATTTAGGGAAGCGAACCGACAAGCTGTACCCACTTTTACAAGAAATTATTGTGGACATTACTCAACCAGATAAGTGTGCATGTCTGTTTGTTTTGCCGACATCCAGCAGCGTGATTCAGATGGACAACAAATCCAACTTGGCTGGTTTGTTTACTTTTATGACACGTGACGCACGTTTATTCTATCTAGTACCGACTCAAGCAACTTTGATCAACCAATCAGGAATTCGAGAACTGACGGTGTTGTGGGAATCAGAACTAATGTGGTCCATCAATAAAACGTATGTATTTGCAAATGCAAAGCACAGGGACATTTAACAGTGTAAATGACTCCGACTGTTTGATGACTCAAGTTGTAGTAGAAAAATAAGAAGTGCTAGTTTTGGACAAAAAATATTTTCTAACAGATTAAATATCTGATGTGAATAAGGGCATTAATTGATAGCCCTTTGGAAACGCAATATTTGTGGCCGCAAATAATAGTGACAGAACTCCATAATGTACATTTTATTCGCTGCGACGTAGTGAAATGTGGCCTGCCGATAACTGTGTCCCATCTAAAAAAGGAAGAACAATAAATGAGGCATACACTAATTTGGAAACAAATTTGGTCTTGCGAGAGACTCACCCAGAACCCAGCTGAGTCTCTTGGTTTTGATGTTTCCAGGAAATTTGTTTTTAAGTAGAACATAAGGTTGACGGAAACGCAGGGACTGTGCCTACCTGGTGAGCCCCAAAGAAGGGCGAAACGGGCGTGGGCTGTCGAGGAATTTTTAGCAGCCTTATGAGTAGTTCATTACGAAAGATGAGACATCATGAGGAACGTTTTAGTGTACGGCCACCGATTTTGTCTCTGACCACAGTTTTTTCGTTGGGGAAACAAATTTCTATCTTTTGATGACCACTGGCTCCTTTCTCCCGAGTGTCAAGTGACGTCAAATAAATGTAGAATTTGGTACGCCAAATTTTGGTTTGCATTCTTCTATGAACACTACTCAGGTTATGGTGTGAGTGAGATACTGGATGTATGTATTCCAAATTGTATATAATGGGACAGCAGGCTGCTAATTCATCCAGTGAAAACAAAGCGTTGTATTTAAGACAGTTGTAACTATTTGGTGTCTGAGAGTATTCCGGGGAGACGAGGTCACTTTCAACATTTTTATGCAAGCTTTACCAAAAAAGATATTATCGAGCTGAATGCATCAAATCGCTGAACCCGATGCGTACAAGGAACGCAGGTAGCTTATTAACTGCGACTCAAATCAAAACGAACTGGAGAGTGACTGTAACCGAAATTTTAGCTTCTGGGACTCATCCTTTACGAACTTGAAGCAGCTCACACAAAGTTTTATGCAGAAGAATACCAAACGCTGGTCAAAGACTCAGCGATGTTCCTTAGACACGGGACATAGAATATATCTGGAGAGTGTGGAAGTTTTAAGGCGGGGACCGCGATTCACACCACAGCGGCTGATAGCCTAGGCGGTGGAAATTACTAAGCATCATAGCGTGAATAGAATCGAGGGTGTGGAGCTAGCGCGCGTATGGAAAGCGGTCTTAGATAAGCCGAGTTGACACGTGACGGTGTGGTTGTCAATCCACTTAGGATAATTAGAAAAAAACCGAGGGGTGGGGGTGGAAACCCCAACCGCAGCATCCCTCTTACACAACCATCTTGGCACTAGCTCACCCACACAGACTGACAGAAGGTTCAAGCGAAGTTCAAGAGGAACTATCAAATGAACCGAACCAGAAGAACTAGACCCTAGGCTGGACCCAAACACAGGTAGGCTTCCCTACCGATCCAACACTTGTTCAACCACTCAAACACACTAAAATCCCTCTGTCGATACCCAACAGAGAATTAGCTTGACGTAGCTGATTGATTACCCTTCCGCCTTAAGTCTCCACCAACCTCGGAACCTAGACACTTGGCCTGACGAAGCTTTTGTGTCAAAAGCGAAACGTTGCCCAGCAATAGTCTACCGATTGTCACCAAACGTTTTCGAAAAAGTTTCATTAATGTCATTCAAGATAGGCAAGATGAGCTTGAAAAATACAGACACTAGAAATGTACTAGACGGAAGAGTAGAATCTGTTATTTCTGGTTCAGGACAGTGGGCGCACGGTTAAACATGTTTTGAACTGCATAGAAAGTTCACCATCTAAACTCTGAGTTTATTTTCTGACTCTAAGCCTTATTTTGCAGGTCATGTTAAAATATACTATTATTAAACCCTAAAGTATAACAAATCTTTCCTTATTTCGAACCAAAAACTGATTTCAGATCTGAATGGATTTAAAAAAATTTGCTTAAAATTGGTATTGGAATGCAATAAATAGCCAGGCGGCCTCTAATATTGGATAAAATCAGATTGTAACATCTGAAAATTCTGACCACGTATAGATGTACCTCTCACAATAGTATGAACGGGTAATTTTGAGCCTTCTGCTAATTGCGAGAAGACGTAGGCGTCGTGACCAGCTGACTGCGCGCTGGACATTATCTTGTAAGCGTTTTTCTGTTCTAGACCAAATAGATGGTTACCCATACTCTACAGAGCTCTTTCCTGACGAGTCAAACAGGTTTTTAGGTAAAATTGTGTTCGCTGTAAGGCTTATGCAGGACTTTCTTAATATGAACACTGATAAAAATTCATGATTCCTGGATTTAGTCATCATATCAGTGCATACTTATCGGTTACTGAAATACGTTTGGTCAATTAATTAGAAAACGCGGAAACACGGAGAAGTTTTTGTCAACGAGGCCCAAGTCGCATCTAGTTTGATGCTGGGAGGTGGTCTGATGGGCTGTTGGGCGACTAAGTCGACTGATCAATGTCACGTGACCTAGGTAGACTCAGAGCTTGTGCGAAATTATTTCGATTCAGTCCTACTGCGGCTGATCCGGTTGTGGTCACGCAACACCCTTTGAATCAATACTGACAATCTATTGGGTAAACTGCAGATACTGTAAAAAATTCATTTGGATCGATTTTGCGACTTGTGTTAATGCAATCCGGTGACCAACTAAACCATTGGATCTAATGATATCCCGAAAAGGGATGTTCCTTCAGCAGGCTGCGTCCGACCTACTGCGCTTAACAAAAGCGAAAGAAAACACACACAATCACATTCTGGATGAGGGCTGGCATCTTGTCTTTGAGATCAAGATCACATAGTTGCAGCCGAAAAAGTCCATTTCAGAGATTGAAACAAGCAACCATTAGCTGTGTCTGTCAACAAATCACCTTTTTGGTTTAAATTCAAGTAGACGGGCCCCTTTCCGGCTGTAGTGACAGATAGGACGTTTGTGGCTATAGCCGTCTTTGGATAACTGTCAAATGTGAGCTTATCCGTGGTGTGCTTCAGTTGAGAGTTCAGTGTGCACGAAGAGTGCATTTACTTCACACTGCTCGGTGGAGTGTAAATCAGACTTGATTTCTGCCTTGTTGCCATAAAACTATGAAATGTTGTTTACCGTACTATCCAGGTGGGCTGTTTGTAGACAGATTTCTGAACTGAAGCCGTAGACAGTCTGGATAAATCACTGTCCGGAAATTGGAATGCTTTATCACTTTCGCTTCCGGGAGCAAGCAGAATGAAGTTACGCGCCTGGTTCAAGTCTTTTTAATCGTTAAAACTAATTTATCTTGCTAGGCCTTTAGCTACAGAGAATTTAATGTCTTAACTCAGCAGTGATCATTTTGAGTAACACAAGTGACCGCGATGAAACGGCGATATGCTAATCGGCAGTCTGATTGCGTGGAGACAAAACGATCGCGTTTGTTGTAACCACTCATATTGTGCTTGGTTGCCCTCCAAAATTGTTGTGATATCACCCTAGCTGTCACAACATTACGTGTGCACTCAGACATCTTCACCTGAAGCTTAGCGCACGAGACATTGCAGTGTGCGGCTGTACCTGTAAAGCAAACGCCGATTCACTCAAGTCTGGTGTGGAGGCCCTTTTCGGAGCCTTATCTGAAGGTGTAAACAGTTGTTGTGCCCACCTTTTCCAAGTCACCCTCGGAGATAGTTGTGTTTATGTTCAGGTAAGGTTCCGAGATCGTCGTTGGACAAAACACCGATTTTCCGTCCTCGTCAAAACTGTCGTACCGTTTAACTCCCACCGCATGTCCACACACACCTGATAAAGGAACCAGTGAAACAAAATAGGAATTCGGTAATCAGTGTGTTTGAATGAATCGGAAGGTCATTCATTTTTCACTGAGAATCCATCAATTTTAAAGACAGCCGACTGATTCCACGGTCAAACGTTGAAAAAATCGGACGACAATGTTCAGACAAACAAAAAAAACAAAAAGCTACTAGATCTCAAACTTTAATGTCACTGACTTGGGATTACCACGTCTATTATCATCTGTCCCAGAACTAGTTGAATGGTTATGGAATTGAACAATATCAGCTCATTTAAACAAAGATTTGTACAGACAGATTAAAGATGAACAAGATTAGTCAAAGTTATAAAAATAGCTTTTTTGCCCATAAGGAAAACTACTCACAAGGTTGCTGAAAACTCTTCGACAGCCCACGACCGGTTTCGCCCTTCTTGGGGCTCATCAGATAGGCGCAGTCCCCGAGTTTCCGTCAACCTTATGATCTACTTGAACCCAAATTGGACTGTTTTTGAGAACTACACTCATTTACAAATCAACTTGGTTTCCCCGTGAGACTCAATTGAATCTCTCGTTTATGATGTCCCCCAGCTGAATGTGCTGCACACAGGCCGCCATATGATTCAGTTGGCACGATATTCGAGATATCGCAGTATATTTTCATAAAGGAAACTACTCACAAGGTTGCTGAAAACTCTTCGACAGCCCACGACCGGTTTCGCCCTTCTTGGGGCTCATCAGATAGGCGCAGTCCCCGAGTTTCCGTCAACCTTATGATCTACTTGAGTCTCCCGTAAAAACCAAATTGATTTGCAAATGAGTGTATTTCTCGAAAGCTTTTTTGCCTCTTTTAATCAAGCTACATTAAGCTTCCATTGGGCTGAAGGAAATGACGGATAGCTGCTCCACTTACGGAACATCTATTCATGTCGCTCTCGTCACCTACCAGATCGAAAGCGATGGTTTAAGTGAGCTCAAAGCAGAAAAAGTGTTACTTTAATCCGATCTTTTTAGTTATTCTTCCCAACGACGAGCAAAGTTAACCATATTATGAGTCAAACGTTGAAGGTTAAACTTCAAGGGTTCGAAGTTTGGTACGGTCAAGTAAGTGCCCTGACACTTAGCTATAACGAGGTAAAAACGCTAGACCAGCATTTCACCCTCTGGTGTGTACTGATGTGAATGAGTACACCAGCACAGAATACAAGCGGTTGCTCAACGGTGACCTGTAGATACCGTTTAATGCGACAGTGGCAGAGTCCGTGTTGTTGCGGACGAACGGCCGTGCATTGTCTAAAAATAGCCTGAAGTGCTCACAATCGGGTGAAAAATTGTGTCCGTTGAGGGTAGTAGTTTGGTTGGTAAACCACCCTAAGTATTCGATGACGGGACTGGTAAACACTTAGATGATCATGAGCTGAGCAGCATTTATCGACCGAATGACTCTGAGTTGCCAAACGTTCAAGGACAGATAGCATTATTCCTGTGGTAGGTTGGGCTTATCTGATCACTTTTCGCGTTTACTTCTTTCTGCTTCCCATGCATTCAAGAATATCAGTAAATCAGCTCTGAGTTAAGCATTGCAGTTTTGTTTTGTTCACCGTCATCGTCCTCTAGGGTACATTAGTTCTAAAACCTGAATAGCCTTCTGAATAGTTTTCGGGTTGTGCTGAGACAAATCGGACATCGAGCCGTACAAAGAATCGAAATTTACAGAGTCAAGTTTAGACCGTTGCCAGTACCCTGTGAAGTGGGGTGCTTCATATGTTCCGGTTGGCAGATCATTACCTAACTTTGACGATTAGCTCAGATAAGAAGTCAAATTATAAACGTTTTCAGGCGTTGGGCTGCGTTCTGGCAGTCAACCCGTTCAGACGGGTGTCTGTATGCTACTTTCAACAATTGGCAAATGGTTAAAAAGGGTAACCTTATCTAAAAAATTTTTCACCCACACAATGAGTCCCACCTATAACAACGTAGTTTGGTTATGGTTTTTACAATCGTACCACAGTCGTAAGCTCATGTGTGTTCCCCTAAGCAGGGGAATGATGTGCACCATGTTGAAAAAAGATGACAAAGTGTTTCACCGCCATTTGAGAAACAATTATGTTTCGCGTATTTCGTGCACGTACATATCAGACGTGGGCGTTGTAAACTGTTCAATTGATGAAATTAGACCTGAGCACTTTAAGGGTTTTTAAGGGTTCAAAGTGAGCTGAAATATCCTGGTGTTCTGGTCGTGGCAAGTAGCATATGATAATTTTTAATGTAACGGTTTTAGTCACGGAAGGTTTCGGAACGTTTTCAAGGGTTGCTTACAATAAAAGTGAAAAATAAGAATTTTTGGTCAGGCTACCGGCATAATTATAATTTTTTTTAAAAAATGATGGAAACTATTCTCATTTGCTGTATGCAGAATAATATAGTTAAAATAGCTTTTAGACTTGGATAAAATGTACAAGACAGGATCACTAACTCAACCTTTTTCAAATTACTGAATCTAGACGATCTTTGTTGAGCAAACAGCTCACCGTAGAGCAACAAGAAACAGATCAAATAAATGAACTGTATTTAACATAGGGAATTCTTTCTACGAAAACCCTCTCGTAATGTATGCAGAATAATATAGTTAAAATAGCTTTTAGACTTGGATAAAATGTACAAGACAGGATCAATAACTCAACCTTTTTCAGTTAATGAATTCTAGACCATTTCTGTTGAGTGAATAGCCTACCGTAGAGCAACAAGAAACGTATCTAGTAAATAAACTGTTTTTAACCTAAGGAATTCTTTCTACGAAAACCCTCTCGTAAAATAGAATAAAACCAACAATCAATTACTCATTTTCACATCCTCCATGTTTTCATCATTTTTTGGACAGTTCACATGACGGTCAACGGAATCCTCCACGATGCGCTTTAGTGCCTCCCGTGACAGGACGTAGCCGGCTCCGCCAGAAAAGTAACCGCCTTCTATACGGAGCTGTAGGTTTAGAAGAATGAGGATGGGAAAGTGAGTCACTCGGGTGAGAAGGCCTTGTGTGACGTTTGCCTAAACGGACAAGTATAGACTCTCCGGGGCTTTTCTCAGGATGTATACTGGAGCGCAGTCAGGGGGATGGGAGTAAAGTAACGTATATTTGGTTCCTTTGATCAAAGAATCTACTGATGAACAAAATACTACTGAAATAGCCGGCGAAACTTATGCTTGATGAACGGTTTGGTGAACAAGACGATTGGATTGAGCTGTCACGTGGTAGGTTAGCAAAAACTGCAGCATGGTGGAGCAAGTTGTGTTTTCAAATTTGAGTTGTTTCTATGTCAATAAATGTGACATTTAAACATCTAACTCGTAACGCCCATCAATAACAAGGGCAAATGGGGCACGTAAGAGCATCGTGCATTTCTCCACTTCTCGTACTTTCAGCAAACTGTGAGTGCAAGAATAGAGAGGGATATCTGCAACGCACTTTACAACCAATGGTTTCCATCACCAGTATCTTATACAATCTATATAATCACTAGAGTATTAAGGGTTACCCTTACCGTGCTCCTTACATCCGATACTCGAATCACCGGGAGAGGCGACCCTGTAGACGTGGAGCACGCAAACGCCATTCCTCCTTTTTCTCACAAAGAGACCGGAAATAGCAAGATAGGCAAGGAGTATTCACCACTGCGAAATGTTGTACGCAAACAGGTAGCATAAGTTCATGTTGTACGTCTACTTTCAGCCGAACAGAAACGACAAATGCTGTGGAATGTTTTACTCGTCTTGGATATCAATTTAACCTCGCTGAGGGTGTAACACTAAGATGGCGGGCGCTCCTCAGGGGCCCGCATTTGTCTCAGTATTGTGTATCGAAAGTTACCTGTGATCTCTCATTGAGTTTAGGAATTTCTTGGGCTTTATGTTCTTATGAGGTTCTGACGTTGTTTTTGTGAGCGCAGGTTTTCCTGTCCTTTGACCACCGACATCTACAAACCATAACTGTGAACGGCTTGCATGAGCAAATGTATGGTGAGAAGATTGGAGTAGAGACTTGACAAACTCCCTCATAGTCATAAGTTGCAGCATCCAAGATGGATGCAGGGTCCACTATAAATAAAAACGTATCTTCTGCTTAATACAAGTAGTATGGGAAGTCTACTTAAACTCTCAGCTAGAGTACTACTGATTTTGACCTACATGTGACTTCCCGGTTGAGCGCATTCCAAGTAATCTGCGCCAACCAATCCCAGACATCAGCAGGAGTTCTTTCCTAAGTTCTGCTAAATTGAGGGACCTGTCTGCTGTACCCATTCCTAGTTCGTTGACATACTGAGAATGCCGAGTGATTAATCGAGAATTGCTCCTTTGTTCTAAGCTTTTAGTGAAGTTTTATATTGTTGACTATTATCCCAATAAAGTTACCTGCCTGAACCGTATCAGCTGTTACACGTGTATTGGTTCATTGCACTCAGTAGGCATTTGTACTTGACTACTCGTCCAGGTGTTATACAGAGTGGTCACTGTGTTATAACCGCAGTTTATTAGCTAGTTTGAGCCTGGATTTATAATAATACCTTTCACTGGATGTATGAATGAAAAAGCAACCAGCTACTGCTCTCTTTCAGAGCTAGGTAGGATGTTTTTCAATAACTAGGTACACTGATTTAATCAGAATCCTTGAGTTCACGAGCTTTTACGAATATACGAAGAAACGTTCTCGATCGACTAGTTATTCCAAGCGTAACAGTAGTCAGATTGTTAAAACAGGCGGAAACAGGATTAAACTCTTGTGACAAGCTAGAAAAGATCAATTTGGGGAGGCTTCAGAGAGAGAGAGAAGTACGTTGCCAGTTCAGGTAGTGCCTAGGGAGACGAAGTCTTCCATACCTATCGGCGTTTAGCAGGCTATACTGGAGAAGCCAACAAGTCACCACATTGGACAGCAGTTTTGGGTCAGTACTGTGTGACCACACAGCCGCACATCGGGTTATTCAAGTAAAGAGTTTGAAACGGAAGAAGTTTCTCATTGAAACATAACCTCACTTGAGTCTATGACACTGATTAGTTTCCGTAGGTAAAGTCATTGCAGCTCGTAGGGCCATATTATACGCTCAAAGAGTGGCATAAAGTGAGTTTTTGAGCCTTGTAAAGGAACAACGTTTTTTTGTTAATATGGGGCAAGACGTAGTTTCTTCCTAATGCTTGGAAATCCTCACTAACCAAAGAATCTGATATGGTTTTCAAAGTTCATACCACCACTGCAATGACTTCCTCTTTTTAGGCACCGATTCTATGACCGGCGAGTAAGTTAAATTAGACACTCTGGAAAAGAATAGCCTAGGTGTTGAAAAGTCGAGAGTGACTGTGTATGGTTATCGTGTTTAAGGTCTGCAATGCTGTATCATTATGTTACGCTGAGTGACTGCAGATAAAAGCCCATGTACTGTTTTCACAACCACAAGGCTGATCTGTAGATTACCGTTTCATCGGTCACTTGGAGGTAGTCTGGAAAGTTGTCTATCAGATGCAACGAGCAGTTGAACCAAGTGTTGCTGAGTTGTAGAGATTTTTATGCCTATTTTTACTGCTATCTCCATGGGTACCAGGCTTGAGTCTGCCATACAGACACCACTAAATTGTGAGCAAAAAGTCACAAATGTATCAAATGATCAAAGCAACTTACAGGCCATCGATATCCTGTCATGAAGGGATTATCCGCTGACTGAGACTCGAGGACGTTTAGCAAGTTCTCAAAAACTGTGTATGTGTCATCATCGGCCTTGAAGAAGAAGTCGAAAGACTCTACTTCCTTGTAAATAAGTCGGAGGATGGCACGCATTTTTGACCACAGGTGCATTCGTGTCTCGGAAGCTGTTAAATTCAACTCTGTAACACAGGATAAGTATTCGAAGTCATAAAAAATGCCGGAGGGATATACATGCGACAATGTATTGCCTAAAAATCACCTTAAAATACACTGGAACGACACATCTAGCTTTCCTGGTTTCTACAAACCTCTAGGAATGCGTGTTGCTGGAACCTAGCCCTAAATTACTCGATGAAGTCTTTGTTGTCCTCCGTACACGGGTGTGGCATTTTCCTAGTTGTGCCCTTCCAGGTTTCTCACACTGGGCTTGTTAAGTTTGCCCCCAGTGTAATCCAAACGAATAAGAAGCTGAGTTAGTTGCTCAGTGTAACACGTGATTTCTAGTCGGTTTCAAGACTGTTTAGCCAACTAGGTTAAACTTGAGGTATCGTTGATAGGCCACGCTTATAGTTGATTTGCTGTTCACATCTCAGCGCAGACGCCGTCCACTTGGACTCTGTAAAACGAATACATGGATATAGGCCTCACCGCACAAACTCATCTACATCTATATTTAGGAGATGAATTACGTAGTTTCTGCTCATGCGATAACAAAAAATAGCTCAGATGGGTTCAGACAAGGGAAGGATTTGATCGAAGGTACACCCGGCTTGGTACACTGTTCCAGTGGGAGCCTGACCGAGGTGTAGTCTGAATATATTACTGTTTCATCATAGTGCAAAAGTCACTGCGTGGTTCAGCGAGATTTTTTGCTTCCTCGTCTACATCTGATTTGGTGGACGGGTGGGTTGCTCTCCATAAATTTGATGTTGTTGTGGTTCCATTGGCTGGCAGCGCAAGAGGACACAGGACACTATCTTACCTCCATAACATTTCTGTGTTTCAAGACAAGTTTTCGCGGCACTTTCACCGTCCAATAAACTGGTGATCTTTAAATTAGCAACCAGAATAAGTTTCGCAGAAATGGCTCAGATTTCATCGTTTGATTTCTTGTATCGTTGAACTGAAATGTTTTAAACTTTAGCAGTCGGAGTTTTCCGAAATCCGGCTCTATTAAATGAACATAAAGTTAATTTTGGCCCTTCAAACTTCTGTAAATTCTGAATATCTAGAGAATGTCAAAAACTACGAATACCTGAATTTGTTCGTATCCCTCGCTATGTTCTGCACTGCATACATCCAGTTGTTCCGCAACACAGAAGGCAAACATTCGCTGATGGTAAGTGAGGTCATTTTAATTCATCCTGTTTTTTATGGCTCTGTTTACTCCCATTTTTCTATCCTTTCCAGCTGTAAGTGCGCATTTTAATTCCCCTTTCAAAATACCGCAATGTATTCTTGTTGACTGTGCTATTAGTGGTTCTTTCAATAACCGTTCCGCGCCGGATTCTATCAAGAAACGCCTTCAAGCAAACGTGCATTTGTTCACCCTTCCCAGAAATAGTGTGGTTATTGGAAATGAATTATACGGAGCGTTTACTCGTAACGACCTTGTGTATTCTTTTCACAACTCTAATCGTGTTTACGTAATGCTTTGTTCGGTCAGGGACAAGAAATTGTTGATATTTGTCACGTTGACTGAGCACATCATTATTTATCTACTGAAAGTAAAGCATTTTTAGATGACACTTTGGGAATGTGAGTACAGCTGGGTATCTTGTCTCGAGATATATGTTTAGTGAAATACAGCTTATATAACATGGTTTTGCAGGGACTTTCTTGGTTCGGACAGTTAAAACATCAGATGAAGACCGTCTTTGTCAGAAACCTGACCACACCTGTTTGGTGTATAGTTAACCCCTTCTACTGCACAATACTTGATCCCTCCTCTACAAGCAGAATTGTCGGTCGTGGCTATGAACGGCTGGCCTTGTGTTGGAAACTTTGTTTCTTTGTTCCCATCCCTTACCAGCAAAGGGCGATTTTCGGTTGAAATATCAACAGTTATTACTTTGGTAGGTAGCGACAATCTGAAAACAAAACGAGGCAGAAGGCTGAGAGGCTGAGTTTGGCCATACTGGTTTTTAATCACTAATAAGTTGGGACATGTCACATTCTTCTCGAATTACAAAAAAACATCAAGACATATCCAAAAGCCTGCACCTGAGGGTGGCTTGTGAGGTCTCATTTCTAACGCGGCTAGTTTTAATTGCTCAAAAAGAGCTTTGTTATATAGACCGTAATACATCTGCGGTTTACCAGTTTTTTTGGCGACGAGAAGTGAATGATTTAAACAAATTGAGAAGTTTGAGGATGAGATTGCGTTGACCTGCTAGGAAATGCGATTGCGTTTAGGCAGTGAACAATGGGAGGACGACTGCGAGACCAACTCTCACAAAAGAAGCTTGGTACATACTTTCTTAGACCATGCCAGTCTTACTTGTACTCCAGCCCTCTGGAAAAAAGAGCAGTCTTCAAAAAAGACACCGATTTATATCAGCATCCACAACGTGCCGCGGCCTGACTACTCATTAAGAAGGGGATTTTACCAGACTGCCGTTTAAGGGAACTCACCTAATTGCGGTTATACGGCACAGCTTAAGTGCAGTAATCGTTTGTACCTACCCAGCCACTCAAATAATCCTACTCTTCTTAGCCAGACAAGTCCACCTCCTATGCGCGCCGCGTGTTGTACCCAATTTCTTTGAATCACACGTTTTGTATCAAAGTACGTGCACGAGCGGTGATATGTACATTCGCGAACGGGTCCCAGAGCATTTGCCTCCTTATTCGAGTCAGGTGACCAGTCGATCGACCGATGGCTGCAAGCTGAGACACGGAGAACTGTCTCATCGATCGCCAGACAAGTTTTAACCACTAGATCAGAGTTGACCTCAGAAATTTACAGCGCAATGTCAATTCAAATTTGTCGGTTTTCAGTAACGCTCGTGAGCACAAAGAAACTTGACACAAGTTACCCTAGGTGCAAAATTGAAGGTTTTTCAGTAGTGCAGCTGATGAAATAAAAGCCAACGTAATGTAACCTCGTGGCGTTAGTATTTTTGCAGTGTTATTCAAATTGATTTCAACTGACGGCATTTTAGAACGCCTCAGGATTATTGTTGGTGCGTAAAGCCTGGAGGCATCTGTGAAGTATTCTAAAAGATTCTAGCTGAAAGTACTGCTGTTGGCGTGAAGCCAGGCCAGGTGTGTAAGCTACAGTGTTAGTGTTGTCGCATTGCGGACGGCTCTGGTTACCAGTGAAAGGAAGAAGGCTTTCGATGCGGAGTTATTTATTAGAAAATGCCAACTGACCAGTTACAGACTATTGGACAGGGAAGCAAACCTCTCATTTGCATCGTATTTACAAAAAATGAATATACATCTCTTGAATGCGTCTTCTTGAACTTTTTTGGATATTCACTGACTCAAATCATTCATTGCTCAAATCCATGCAAATGCTACAAAGCGACTCCACAAATTCCTTCTCAAGAGACGCAAAGCGAATTTCCAAGAACAACACATCCTACTCGCATGGCTCCTATCAGTAGTATCACCGCTACACCCATTCTTGGATAATACTAGGGAACCCGTGATCTTCATTTACTAAATGGTGCCAATGACCACAGCCGGTGCAACCATGAAAGTGAAAAGTAAAAATATAAGTCTCAGAGCCAATGAGCGCAAGAGGGTGGCTGGTAAAAACTACGCAGAACGTATGGTAAATGAATATTTTTCGGGTAGCCAGTCGGTAACTACGGATTAATCACGGGGACTTGGATGAGCATAAAATATTTGATTGAACCTTTGGCAACTGGTGAATTTTATCGCAAATGTGACTAGTCATGTGGGGAGATTCCTAAACCGCTATCAAGTGCACATTTTTATAAATTAAAATTCATGTTCAAAGGTTTTTTAGGGACTTTTTTCGGCTGTCAAAAAATCTGAGAACGCTCGAGTAAACGAGCGAATAGTGAATAGGTACCTCGGAAAATAGTATTACAAGGAAAATGAAGGCCCGTTAAACCATGTTTTTGTATCTGGCCTTAAATCGACCTTTAGGTTTGTAGATTACCATGGTCGCCTAGTAGACTAGCTTTGTCGATACATTACCTTGCAGATTTCTCGCAATGTGGTCAATTTTTTCGTTTGTCAGCATAAATTTATTTTGTCTTATTAGCAAGCCGGACATATGCCAACACCAAGACCATTCTGAAGTTACCTTTTGTAAGGACATTGCACAAATGCTTCGCTCCAGTAGCAATAGTCTCTTGGCCTTATTTTTTGTTTGGTAAAGCCTGTCCTAAATACAGAAATGCTACTGAGAGGATTACAATAGGCGCAAATTAGTTTTAATTATTTAGTTGTTTAGTCAGTCAGTCAGTCAGTCAGTTAGTCAGTCAGTCAGTCAGTCAGTCAGTCGGTCAGTCAGTCAGTCAGTCAGTCAGTCAGTCAGT